>NC_048409.1:29539912-29548980 GCF_013103735.1 Etheostoma cragini
GGAGCCCAAAACGAGAGCTTTTAACGTTATGAAGGTTGTACAAATAGCAGACGAATGTGAGATCAGTGGTATGGTTAGCGAAGGGTGTGGAGCCCAAAGCGAGAGCTTTTAACGTTATGAAGGTTTTACAAATAGCAGACGAATGTGAGATCAGTGGTATGGTTAGCGTAGGGGGTGGAGCCCAAAGCGAGAGCTTTTAACGTTATGAAGGTTGTACAAATAGCAGAAGAATGTGAGATCAGTGGTATGGTTAGCGTAGGGGGTGGAGCCCAAAGCGAGAGCTTTTAATGTTACGAACGTTGATCTCTCTAAACCTCGAGGTCACAGTCGCAGGTTTTGTTCCGAGTTTCGGCTTGAAATTGGCTAAAAGACGAACCTTTTACTATTTACCATCACTCAATAGTCCATATTCAATCTATGAGTGGTGCAGAATAAGAAGACGTCATAAAGGCGGACTAATTAAGCCACAACGTTACAGTAGAAACGCCACCGATCGAAGCCCGAAACCTGTTTTCGTGGCGTTGTTTAACATATCTCAGGGATGCAGATCTGAGAGTAGTAGAGTGTTTTATTTTGTCGGTAAGCTGGTTTTTGACTCTCTCTGAATTACTGAATGTTCGGAGAGTGTGTGTAAAATAAATATATAAACTAACATATTCACACGATTCATTATTTTTTATGCCAGCAGTTCCCTCTTGCCTTCTTTTCTACAACATTGCAGCTTTTCATATACAGCTTTTCATATTCAGCTTCTCATATTCAGCTTTTCATATTCAGCTTTTCATATTCAGCTTTTCATATTCAGCTTTTCATATTCAGCTTTTCACGTTTAGCTTTTCATGTTCAGCTTTTCCAGGTTAGCTTTTCATATTCAGCTTTTCACGTTTAGCTTTTCATATTCAGCTTTTCATGTTCAGCTTTTCATGTTCAGCTTTTCATATTCAGCTTTTCATATTCAGCTTTTCATAATAAGCTTTTCATAATCAGATTTTCATATTCAGCTTTTCATTTTCAGCTTTTCATATTCAGCTTTTCATATTCAGCTTTTCATAATAAGCTTTTCATAATCAGATTTTCATATTCAGCTTTTCATTTTCAGCTTTTCATATTCAGCTTTTCATATTCGTCACAGACGGAAGTAGGCGGCATGCAATTGAACATGTGTTGCGGTAGAAGACTCAAATAATGCAGAGGAAGAGGAAGATAACCACGTTTTGTGAAGCCGGCTAACGCAGTGAAAGCCATCGTCCAACCCGCTCTGTGGTACACCTCTCAGGTGACTCAGTGTTAGGGCGACATGTAAAGATGACTTTCATTTACATTAAAAAAACACTCAAACAAATAGTTGGTGATGCATTTGATAGTTGAAAGTGTATCTTTGCAGCCGTACTTAAGGTACAGTGGCAAGATATTAAGCTAAGATATTGACATCTGACATCTTCTCTACTTTTTACAAGCTACTTAAAATCAGTTCTAACTGATTAGATGGAAACACAACTGTTTGGTATAAAGCTTCAGTTTCCTTCTGTTTGTATAGTCATGAAGTCTCATGCATTCACCAACAAACGCATTTGTAAAAGCTGCTTAAACGTATACAGTAGCTGTAGGTGAAGACTTAATTTGGGACGTTGCTTAACAACTTGCCAAGTCAGTAAAGTGCCGTGCTACCACTGCTGGTGTTGTTGACCTGTGGGTAATCTAATCATTAATCCACTTTGGTTGAACCAGAACTGACAGTCTTGTTATGCAGGTTTAACAGTGTTGATGTTGGGCGCCTGGGTAGCTCAGTTGGTCGAGCGGGCGCCAACACATAGAGGTCAGGTACTTGCGCTTAGTTCCCAAACTTGTCCAAGTGTTTGAAACCTGCACGGCTTTTTCTCTTGTAGTTAATCTGCTTTTAGATCTTACGTTTCAATGACTGGATCCACCTGCTGCAGGTTGATTTAGAGACATTCAGACCTTCGAGCAGATCAGTGTACGATCAGATATGTCATGAACCTGGCTCTTTTAGCTGTAAACACCTGTATATCATGAAGGGTGAATTATCAGTCAGCACGCCAGTTAATCATTCGTTCTCATACCGCACTTCATCCAGTGTCAATCATTATCAAGAAATTTACAAGCACAAGCTGGTAGAATGATTAAAGGATGCCACAACAAAAGGTTATGGTAAAAGGGGATGAGAACGTTCTTCATTACAGTTGTCCAATGTTCCCAATGTTTAGGGTTCCCAGGATGTGATCTTATTTTCCAATGTTTAGTGTTCCCAGGATGTGATCTTATTTTCCAATGTTTAGGGTTCCCAGGATGTGATCTTATTGTCCAATGTTTAGGGTTCCCAGGATGTGATCTTATTGTCCAATGTCTAGGGTTCCCAGGATGTGATCTTATTGTCCAATGTTTAGGGTTCCCAGGATGTGATCTTATTGTCCAATGTCTAGGGTTCCCAGGATGTGATCTTATTGTCCGATGTCTAGGGTTCCCAGGATATGATCTTTTTGTCCAATGTTTAGGGTTCCCAGGATGTGATCTTATTGTCCTTTTGTCCAATATTTTTTATTGCATGGTTGTAAAACCTCTCTAATTGTTTGGCCACTGAACTTGCTTGCAACCATGAGGCTAGGTTCTTAGTGTACCCCAGACTATTTGTTTCTATTGCCTCTAACTCAGTCATTGAAAGTGTTTCCTTTTGGGTTTTGCAATTTTTACACTACAAAAGAGAAATGGCCCAAGAGTTGAGCCATGTGGAACGCCGCAGGCACCACAGGCTGATCCATCTGCAAGACACAATCGAAAGGTCTCGGCACAAACTCGGCATCCAAGTCAAAAACACAGAAACATTGTAAATAGAAGCTCAGGGCACATTCAATGTGGACAACAGCAGTCACATTTCTATTAATAAGCTCGGAAACAATCTGAAAACATTATTGAATCATGTTTAAAAACAAAATTCTGACACATAACATACCAAACATCTGAAGGCCGTGAAACACAACCTGATAATCGGCCGTCGGACAGTCTGGCGAGGTCGGGGATTCGAGTCTGGTCGGTTTGGTCCGTGCCGTCGTCCATCGGGGAGGGGGGGGCGGCCTTCATTTTGGCCGACCTGACATGCTCGGTCGGAAGGCGTGCACTACCGGCAGTTGGACTCAAATAACCAATCTGATTGGTGGAGAGCTGACCCGGAAACAACGAGCGTGACTAGAGTCTCTCAAAATCTGACAAACCTTTTAAACTGACCTTTGTCAATCTGAAATAAAGATTCAGCAGCGGCACGACCGATTTCTCACCTAAAATGTTTTCAGGAACACATTTCCGGGAACTATATTAGTAAAATATGTGATCGTGTTCTGAACGAGCCGCCATGACAGTCTGACTTTGAGTTTTCAAAGACACCAGACCCATGTGACACATTCGGCCAATCAGCTGCCGTCGGCATCGCTTCTGTGTGTTCTGAGGCGTTTTTATGGACCAAATCAGCAGTGAGGTTTGTGTGTCAGGGCCATTACAGGGACAAGAAAACAATTGACATACCCCCCCCCACCAGACATACCAAAGTGGGTCTGTTACTCCCTAGTTAATAACTCACAAATCATCACTTCATTATTGAATCATTTAAATAACTTAAGGACACTTTCTGTGAGAATTTCTAATCGCAGTTTTGCGCTCACAGCGAACGAGCACATCTCCTGTTGTATTAGGTTGGTTTAGTTTTATAACAGTAATGGCCTGTGTAAAAATATTAAAGGATAGTGATTACCTTAGTTTAAAGGCCACTGTAACACAACAACGCGGACTAATACTTTGGAGCTTATACACGATAAAGTTAATGACCTGTAACAGTAATCATGTATCAATGAGCGTTGGCAGGTTGAATGTGTTGTGAACTTTGGTTCCAAAGTACGAGCATTTATCTTTATACTGTGTATTCTGCACGCACCGAATAGCCCCCCCCCCCCTCCTACCATAACGGCACAAATGCATGTACCGTTACAGTCTTATTCCCTGAGTCCTTGCGTAGCAACTTTAACTTGTGCTACTCATCTGCAAACAATTTTCCCACATCAGAAATATACAAAAAATAAAAATAGGATTATTTCAAACAGGAATGCCTTCGTTTGCGAGGACTTTCTGGAGCATCCTGTAAGCCAACACAAACATTTACAGTGAGCATACTTGGATGTAGTTCAGTCCCTGAGTGCAAGAAGAAGTTCTGTTGTTGGACTATTTAATGTGTGTAAGGAGAAGCTACAAGTAACTGCACTCAGTCTGGGTTTATACTTCATCTATCGTAGAATGATCGCCATTTATTAATATTACTTTGATACTTGTGAAAATATGCAGAGATCTTTGGGTTCAAAGTCTCCTATCAGCATTTGTGTTTGTGTTCCAGAGGGCAAATACACTCCCGGGTTGTCACGTAGGAGCCTCTGAACATGTCTTATCTTCTGTCTGACAACACAAACATGTTCGTCCTCATTGTTGCCTTCAACTGGCAGCAGCCCTGCGGACTCTCAGAGCTCGCAGGCTGTCTCTCTTTACCTGGTTTCACTTGTCTTGGGCAGGAATCCAGCGCTGGGTTGGGGTTGACAGTCTGATAAAAGTCTGATAAAAGCCGTCAGCGCCGAGCTGATAGATGGCTCATTTGTCTCTGGAAATGCCTGCTCCTCTCATGTGCCAACAGAGTTTTACGAGGTCACTTAACCCGCTGCACCACAAAATGTATGCATGCAAAATGTATGCATGCAAAATGTATGTGTAACCTCTTAGGGCTGGCATTTTGGCACATCTAACTTATGTCATTATAAGTTTGCTATTGCGTACTATCCACTTCCAGGAAACCTTTTCTTTCACTTTGTTTTTTTAAATCACCTGGCAAAGACTTGAAACTTACTGCACAGTGATAATCCGTCATACTCAACATTGTGCTGAGTTGTATTTTTCAGAGTGACAGTTCATCTGTGTAGAATGCAAGTGACCAGCTCACGTTTCAAATCTCACATGATGGCTTGTTGTTGTGGGTTTACCTATCTGACAACCACATGAGTCGGATTTCAGAAGGATTATGTAGTTATGAAAGTGAATACGTTAATGTGGTGGATTGGGTATCAACAACAGGTTTCAAGTCTCTGCACGTAGGTTTGCATTGTGAAATCAATCGCATTCAAATGCTGCCTGGAAGGAAGAGAAAACGGTTTTGGAAAACTTCCAACAGTAAACCGTAAAGGAGTTGTGGTTAACAGGACAAAAAAATAGAAAGAAGAATAAACACCGGTAATAAACCTTTTAGGAATGGGGATTTGTTTTCACTTTTTGATGCCAAAATTGTGTTCCTTTTAGAAAGAACAACTCATTTAAACTCCCAGGATGTCAAAAAACAAAACTACCAGAGCTTTAGTTAAGAAACACGGATGCAGATAGATTCTCAGACTTTGACCCGTCACCTGTTCTCATGTCAGACGGTCGAGAGCAGACAGATAATCAGGATCGGACGGCTCCACTGACCAAACTGGCATCAAAAAAAATTAAGACTTTATCACCGAATATGACATTTAACATACAGTTATCGTGTGTGAGGGTCCCAGCTCGGCCTTCGGTCCTCCCGCAGGTCCTCATTAGCGTGTAGAAACCGCCGCCTGCTTATCGGAAATCTGCAATCATTCCTCCTTCTCAGTGAGCATGAGAGGGAGAACAAAATAACAGCTGAATGTTTGCAGCTCTGCTCTGTTTGCAGTGTTGCAACACATCAGCTGCACAGAACAACCAAATATGGCGCTGATTTAAGAGGTTGTTTTTACAGTGTTGAGCCTGCAGTTTGAGCTTCAGGGTCCCCTCTAAACATGCCCTAAAGTTCACTCTCTGCAGGACGAGCGTCCTCAGGTGCTCTCACCAGATCTGTTCTTTCCTTTTTTTAAGTCAACATTACACATAGAACTGGTTTCCAAGCTTTAAACCACTCCCAAACCCTGTGATAATGAAGCATCTTCACCAAAGAGACAGAACATTACATAAAAACTCAGCGAGTCTGTTTAGTGTTTGGTTGGCTGAATGTGCAATTCCTCCTAATTCACAGTTCTCTTCAGGGTCTCTTACAGTAACAACGTCAGTAAACTGACGGTGGAAAACACATCTCCTCAGGATGTGTCTAACCACTCGCACATTTCTCTCCTAATGAGCGCCAGGAAATGTTCTGATACAGATGTTTATTCATTCTTTAACCCCCTCTTCTCTCTCTCCGCCCTCGCTTCTGTCCAGTCTTTTCTTATTAACTCCTCTTGCCATTGGAAAGTGTAATGCGTTTTAAAGGTTGTGAGTTATTTCAGGCTTTTGCAATCAACAACCACTCTTATATCCTGAAGAAAGGTAACTAGTTTTAGTTTTTTTATTCAGCAAAACTTTGCTAAACTCTTACCTCTGTTAGTATTTAGGTAAACAATGTGTTTCTCGCTTTACTTTGGTATTTTCGGACTGAAACACAGTACTATATACCAGGATACAGGACTTGTAAGATGTTTTAGAGTCAGTGGTCGAGTATTAAGGCTTTTTAAGCTGGCCGAGAAACTCTGGCGTCCCTCAAGGCTCCGTTCTTGTTCCTCTGTTTTTTCCGGTTTACTGTAGATTTTTGTTATTAATTCACTGACAACCTTTTTTTTCTAGGCCCTGTATTTTCCTATTCTACTCCTTACTGTTACATTTTAATATAGTTAGTCAATTTATTTATTTTTTTCACATTATTTTGTCTAATATTTACTCATAAATTATTGCAGTCTTGCAAAAAATGCACTTAACAGATAATTAGTCTTGATTTGATTCTCCTGAAACAGATAATAGATTATAGCATTAAACATATGTTGCAGCTGAAGAATAAGGCTCACTTCCTCAATTTTACAGTGTAGTGTAAGGCTTGGTGGGACGTAGTTTTGTGGGCTGCAATTTTTTAAATATGAGTCGAGTGAATAACATCTTGGTCTCTATTGACATTAGCTTGACGATTTAAAAATGGTGATGGTCTGCAGGTCCTGTGCCGCACTAGGGACGTTTTTCTCTGACCCAACAGTAGTCTGCTTATATTAAACTGCACCTTCAAAATGTTGCTACTGTAAAACCTAAAAATAGCGAGTTGGGTCAAGTCGGGCCGTACCATTCTGCATTGGTGTCACATGATTGGACGTCTTGCTCAACATCTGTCCCTCTCATCTGGTCCTCTAGCTGTATGTTGTTAACCAAAACCTTTCTCTGTCTTTCTCTCTGCAGGCGCT
Organism: Etheostoma cragini; assembly: GCF_013103735.1. Classification (NCBI taxonomy): domain Eukaryota; kingdom Metazoa; phylum Chordata; class Actinopteri; order Perciformes; family Percidae; genus Etheostoma; species Etheostoma cragini. Next base: position 29,547,172 of record NC_048409.1, read on the forward strand.
CAGTGTCTGGACCTCGGTAAGCACATCGTGTGCCGCTGTCGGCCCGGCTTTACCGGGTCTCGCTGCGAGACCAACATCGACGACTGTGCCGGCAACCCCTGCCGCAACGCCGGCACCTGTCTCGACGGCGTCAACGACTTCACCTGCACGTGCACCCTCGGCTTCAGCGGCAAGGACTGCTCGGTGCGCGCCAGCCCTTGCAACCATTTCCACTGCGACAACGGCGGCTCGTGTTACACCCACTTCACCGGCCCCGTGTGCCAGTGTCCGCCGGGCTTCATGGGCGCACGCTGCGAGTACAGCGTTACCAGGACTACGACAAAACCGCCCATAAATGCCGACAGCTCTCCTGCGCTGATTGCAGCTGTCGTCCTCGGGCTCGTGACGCTGACTCTGCTGGTCTTCGCCGCCATCCACGTTCTGCGTCAGCTCCGACGGGGCAGGCGGCTTATGGCTATTACCACATCGGTGAAGAACGACCTGGAGACGGTCAACAACCGCAACGCGGTGATCGGCGGGGGCGGACCCTACAGCGGGAGCTTACCCGGAGCGCCGCTGGGCAGCCTGCGAGAGAAGGAGTCCTTCCTCATCATGGGAGGACAACTCAAAGTGTCCAACAAGGACGCAGCGCTGGTGGAGAACGGAGGAGACAACATGGCCATTTTTAAAAACAAAATGGCCGACTGTAACCTGGCGAAAGACGAGCAGCGGTTGGCCAAGAACAAGTTTGACCTGTAAGGATCTGATGATGGTTTGATGGTTTTCTCTGTGCGTGTATGTGTGTGTGTGTGTGTGTGTGTGTGTGTGTGTGTGTGTGCTTTCATGTTATCCTCCTTTATATTATTCCTTGGAATCCCATTTCTTCTGTAAAAAGCCAAGTTCATGCATGTTTGTCGTCTGTTTGTTGATCAGTGTTTGCACACCTTCACGAAGTATTTCTGCCAAAAATCCTCGTTTGGCACGGCACCAACCCCCTTCTCTCTCTCTCTTTCTCTCTTCACCAGTAAGAAGTGTGACTCGTCCATCATCGTCCCTCCGCTCAGCTTTGCAAAGGACAGCCTGTATCAGATGGAGCAGTGTGTGTTTGCTACTGAGGTGAGGAAACGTCCACCAACACAAGACAACAACGCGCACACACAACAGTGCCTTTTAGTTTTAATGTATTTTTTATTTCTGGTTTTTAAGAGTCTAATCACACCTCTGTTTCTGACTGTTTTGCACATGACTGAGTGAAGTGTAGACCATTGGAGAACAATAACAGTCAGAGTTGATTACAGCTGTTTACAGTGCGGGGCACACTGGAAACAGCTGTACCAAATCAGTGTGTTGTTGTGCAGCCGACAAAGTTATTTATTAGGCTCTCATTTATTTATTACACCGGTCTGATAATTGTGCACACATGTGCAGGAATGCGTATCTCAAACTCGAAGAACAAAGATGTTTTTTTCTGCTGATTTGAAAAGTCAGGAAGAAACAATATTTACACAATTCCAAAAATAAATGTACAACAAGCTGGAAATATTCTGAATGAAAGTGGACTAATTAAAGTTGTTTCAGGACCATATGAAGACCGAACAGCTGTTGTAAACATCGAGGAACCTTTCCAACACTAGCGTTGCCAGATCAGTTTTACAGTTTCCCCCCCAATTCCATAAAATCTCTTTAACAACTAACAAAGTGTCAAGCTTTTATAGAACCTGTAATTTAGTTACGTAACTTAAAGGCCCCGTATAAGTCTCTTTATATAGACCTTAGTGGTCCCTAATACTGTATCTGAAGTCTCTTTTATATAGACCTTAGTGGTCCCTA
>NC_048409.1:29549080-29550306 GCF_013103735.1 Etheostoma cragini
AAGGCAGAGCCGGATACCCAGGGCTCGGTTTACACCTATCAGCATTTATAGCCACTGGGGGGGGCATGGGGGGGACGCATATTAATGTTAAAAAAGAATGAGTCACTGTGACATGTAACTCTGTATGTAAGAGGGAGGTAACCTAGCCCCTTATGATGTCATAAGGGACAAGATTCCAGATCGGCCCATCTGAGCTTTACTGTGACATGTAACTCTCTCTATAAAACGTCTTTTCCCCAAATATGTCCTCCAGTTTCTGACCTAGAGTCCTCCCATACGCCGATGACTGACCCCTGTGTCTCTGTGTCTCGTTCCCAGGTATAACCGCCGGTTTCACCAGACCGCCAGCCGAGGCCGGTCTCCGTCCAGAGGATCCGCTCCGCACACATTATTATATATTTAATATTTATTACTGCTGCTCAACTGAAAGAAACAAAAAGATAGGACTTGTTTTAAAAAAAAAAAAAAATTTAAAATTCTTCTCTGCTCGGATGTTGACAACGTTGAGATGAGATGAGATGAGACAACGATTCTGAAAAGAGAGAGAAAAACGGAGGAGAGGAAAAGAGGAAAAGAGTGAATGTCCGGCGCCATTTGCACTACTTATATTTGTTTTTTTTTGTTTTTTTTTATATTCTTTAAAAGTCTTAATATAATATTTCTGTGTTTTATATCTGAATACTTTTTCCTTTGGATCAAAAACGTTAAAAACGAGAGGACGTAACGACTTTGGATCTGTCCACCAATCAGGAAAGACCTGGTGCCTTAGCTATGCTCCCTGATCGCCGTGGCAACCGTTTCCCGGACAAATCTCACAGCGTGATGTCAATCAAAAGTGGTCGTAGGACCGGCTCAAAGAGACGGGAAGGCGGGGTATTTTACAGCGGGGAAGCTGACAACGAGACAGTTTGGGGCTTTTCTCTGAAAGTGAAACTACAAAAAGAACTGAAAAAGAACTACAATCATGTCCGATCGTATAAACTGTAAAGTGCCTCTTGATAATAACTGCAACGGGATTTAAACCCAAGACTCGGGATTTGAAGAATGAGGAAGGACGTTTTTTTTTTCGTTTTTTTTTATTTGTATTTTTACTAATTCATCATCAACGGGAGCCTTTGATCTTATTCTACTGGGGATGTATTTTTAGACCTGTTCCAGTTACACACACACACACACAAACAAACACACAGACACACACACACACACACACACACACACACACACAC
>NC_048409.1:29551950-29553321 GCF_013103735.1 Etheostoma cragini
GTCTTGGACCCGAACCTCTTTGGACTCGGTCTTGCCTTGGAACCAAACCCTTTTTGGACTCGGTCTTGTCTTGGACCCAAACCTCTTTGGACTCGGTCTTGTAAATAATCTGAAATAACTGTAAATATCTTTAAAATATTAAGATTATATTATTTATCTTAAATAATCTTAAAAAAGCATCAAAAAGCATCAAAAAGCATGTAAAACCGTGTCCAATAAGCGTAAAAAAGCATAACAAGCCTTAAAACATCAAAAAAGGCGACATGAAAGTGTCCGAGAAGAAGTATCATAAAAATAATCAACAAAGCATCATAAAAGTTTTTTTTTAAACGTTAAAAAGCAACAAAAAACATTTTAAAAAAATCATAAAAGTGTCTAAAAAGCCTGAAAAAGCATTAAAAATACGTCATTAAAAACGTCAAAAGGCTACAAAAAAAGTGTCTAAAAAGCACCTAAAACACGTTAAAAAACATTCAAAAGTGAGAAAAAAACATTAAAAAGTGTCCAAAAAATCATCAAAAAAGCATCATATATATGTCTAAAAAGCATCATAAATATGTCTAAAAAGCATCATAAATATGTCGAAAAAGCATCATGTACATGTCAAAAAAGCATCATATATATGTCTAAAAAGCATCATATATATGTCGAAAAAGCATCATGTACATGTCAAAAAAGCATCATATATATGTCTAAAAAGCATCATGTACATGTCAAAAAAGCATCATATATATGTCTAAAAAGCATCATATATATGTCTAAAAAGCATCAAATATATCTCAAAAAAGCATCTTATATATGTCTAAAAAGCATCATATACATGTCTAAAAAGCATCTTATATATGTCTAAAAAGCATCATATAAATGTCTAAAAAGCATTATATAAATGTCTAAAAAGCATCATATATATGTCTAAAAAGCATCAAATATATCTCTAAAAAGCATCATATATATATATATATATGTCTAAAAAGCATCATATACATGTCTAAAAAGCATCATATACATGTCTAAAAAGCATCATATACATGTCTAAAAAGCATCATATACATGTCTAAAAAGCATCATATACATGTCTAAAAAGCCCCATAAAAGCATCACAAAGGCGACAAAAACACCTGAAAGTTTCCCCACATCCTGCTTCACGTCCACTCACACACTCAGATCTGTTCTCCAAAGGTTTCCCAACACGAGAGAGGCCGTGTGTTGTGGTTCGGTTTTTTGATGACCGGGGTCTTGTCCAACACTCTGGTCTGGGTTTCAGATCCCGGCCGAGATCAACGTCATGGAAGATCACAGCTGCTAATGGAGGTAAATACAGTTGGCGTTGTTATTAAAGGGGGAATGGGGTGTGTGTGTGTGTGTGTGTGT
>NC_048409.1:29553331-29553694 GCF_013103735.1 Etheostoma cragini
GTGTGTGTGTGTGTGTGTGTGAGCGTGTGCATGTTGTTTATGTGCCGTGCGTCCAGTTAGCCGCCAGATGTGCCGTAACAGGCTGAGTTTATAGAAACTGGGTTCCAGCTGTTTGATCTCCGGAGGTCGTTTTCTATAAAACCCCAGTGCATTCTGGGTCAGACGCCTTTTCTCACTTTGAAAAAGGGGAGTCTTAAAACAAGATAAAAAGCTTAAATCTGTATATATATATATATTTATTCCATTATAAAAGTAACCAGAAAAGGTCTCTATTGTCCTTCCTGTGTCTCTGTCCCCTCCCATCGTCCCTCAGTACCGACACCAACATTTGTTTAAATAATGCTGACTTGAATTTAATGAGAT
>NC_048409.1:29553794-29556258 GCF_013103735.1 Etheostoma cragini
CCCCTCCCATCGTCCCTCAGTACCGACACCAACATTTGTTTAAATAATGCTGACTTGAATTTAATGAGATGTGTGTGTGTCTGGTTGGAGATATCAACCAGCTGATCTGGTCCAGGTTCGGTTTTTGAATGTGCCCTTCTGAGGTCATGCTGAGGTCATGCTGAGGTCATGCTGAGGTCATGCTGAGGTCATTCTGAGGTCATGCTGAGGTCATTCTGAGGTCATTCTGAGGTCATGCTGAGGTCATTCTGAGCATTTAGTCTGTTCTCTGCCAATTGGCGACCCAATAAAAGGGGTCTGCGACCCATTTTGGGTCCCGACCCTAAGTTTGGGAAACATTGATTTTGACTAATGGTTAAGATCAGAGGACTGAAAGTGATCAGTTGTATTTATAAAGAGCGTTGGAAGGAATCAGATCCATGGTTTATGGTAATTTGGTTAAAAAGAAACTCATATTTCAGATATAGACATTTTTTAAGAGGTCAGATTTGACCCGAATATATATATATATATATATATATATATAGACTTGAATGGCTGCGATTGCTAAGATTGGGGATATCAGGCATCAGTAACGTGTGTGTGTGTGTGTGTGTGTGTGTGTGTGTGGGGGGGGGGGGGGTTAACCCTGGGTTAGTCATTTCTTTGGCATCAGGAAATAACCTTCCAGCATTTTGTAATTCAAGTGTTCTTAGAGAAAAAACTGACGAGAGAGAGAGACACAGAGAGAGAGAGAGAGAGAGAGAGAGAGAGACAGAGAGAGAGAGGAAGAGAGAGAGAGAGAGAGAGAGAATGAGAGAGTGAGAGAGAGAGAGAGAGAGAGAGAGAGAGAGAGGAAGAGAGAGAGAGAGAGTGAGAGAGAGAGAGAGAGAGAGAAAACTGATCCAGTTTAGCTCGTTGTTGATGGGAATCCAGCGCGTATTTATCAGAAGTATTTCCCCTTAGCCGTGATCTCTAATCTCTGATCTCTGATCTCAGATCTCTAATCTCAGATGTTTCTAATTTTGATTTCTCAGGAAGGTTTGCAGACGTACCTGAACGCATCCCACCAACATCCTGCTTCCCGTTCCCACCTCCACTCTGCAGTCGCCCCCCCCCCGGTCTCCGGCTGAAACCACGACTCCAGGTCTCGTTCTACGCGTCGGTTCTTCCTCTCTGCGTTCTGGAAACGGAGGTTCGGAAAAACTTCTTCCGGGTTGTCGCTCCCCGATGTGGGTCGAGTGCAGCTTTGAGTCGCGCATGCTCAGATTTAAACGGTTTACGTGAACTTATGCAAGCCGCTGTACATATATTATCATAACAACATAAATGAGAGAGAGAGAGAGAGGTATATGTGTATATATAAAGATACATCTGTGTTTTATTCATATATGTTATAACAACATGTGTCAAACCAGCTGCACTTACCAGGGATCTGTTGAAACTGATGACCTCAGACTGGTCTGGGTCTCGGGGGTCTCGGTCTGGGTCTTGGTCTGGGTATCGGTCTGGGTATCGGTCTGGGCCTGGGTCTCGGCCTGGGTCTCGGTCTGGGTCTTGGTCTGGGTCTGGGTCTCGGTCTGGGTCTCGGTCTGGGTCTTGGTCTGGGTCTCGGTCTGAAAGGTTTTGGTTTTGAGTCCAGTAGGCTAAGGGGTCAGACTCAGTTTCTGTCTCTGCTGCTTAAGAAGTCCCATGACCCCTGATCTACGTAGTCTTCTTCCTACTTAAACTACTTGAATCCCAGCTGTGTCCAACATCAAGTCATTACAGTTTTATTGTGATTTAACATGATTTCAATTTAAATCTTTTTTTTTTTTTTTTTTGCAATCTGCCCATTTTGGCTCTGTAGATGTGACAGATCACTTAAATAGTTCAGTGTCAGTAGTAAATCCAGCGTTCCTGTTGTTCCTCCAGTCCCGCTGTGGGCCTTACTTTGTGGGAAAGACTGCCAGTAAACAGAGGTTACACACTAGACCACATCAGGCCTTAAAGTAATGTCCCTCTTATCAGAAAGCGTGGTTGAGCCGCACGCCTCGGCGGTAATCGGCGCTAATCGAAACTTCAAAGAAACAAAGGAACTGCGGCTGCAGAAACCAGAGACCAGAAACCAGAAACCAGAGACCAGAAACCAGAGACTCGAGACCGAAAGGACGGATTGCAAAATCACATAAACAGTTGTTTCCTGTGTAACTGTTTCATTCTTCTTCAGAATAAGTGTGTGTGTGTGTGTGTGTGTGTGTGTGTGTGTGTGTGCTTGTTTATCTACATTTGTGGCTTCCAAAAACTGGGATTTCAGTATACTTGTGGGGTCCAGACAGCTTTGAGGGGCCAAAATGCTGGAGCCCACAACTTTAAAGGGCTGTTTGAGGGTTAAAACTTGGTTTTAGGATAAGGGTTAGAATTAAGTGTGGGTTAAGGTTAGGGTTAAGTGTGGGTTAGTGTTAAGTGTGGGTTAAGGTTAGGGTTAAGTGTGGGTTAGTGTTAA
>NC_048409.1:29556358-29557358 GCF_013103735.1 Etheostoma cragini
CAGGTTTCTCTATAGAGCCCCCCTTCAGGTTTCTCTATAGAGCCCCCTACATGTTTCTCTATAGAGCCCCCCTACAGGTTTCTCTATAAAGCCCCCCTCACAGGTTTCTCTCCAAGGCAAGACCGAGCCCAAAAAGGTTAGAGTCCGAGTCCAGACCGAGTCCAGGACAGAGTAAAGGTCTTATGTATGACAGTATCAAGACAATCATTTTGGGTTTCACTTTCCCTCCATTATCAACATAATAAAGACACCTGGACTCGGTCCAGACCAGAAGCCCAAAAGCCAGATCTGGCAAAACCAGCGGCCAAGTCTGAGACAAGTCCAAGACCGAACAACTGTCTCGAGTCCGGACTCGAGTACTCCAGACCTGGTCAATGTTGATAAAGGTTCTCTGGATTTGGAGAAGGATTACTCTTAATGTCACTGTAGACCACAACGAGTGATCCGAGCAGTTTTTGAGTCTCCTGATGTCTGAGAGCTGCACGTACTGGACCACATGTGACAGGAAGTACTCTTATACTGCTTCTTGGCCGACCTCACTGTGTACTGGAAGTATCTGGAAGTATCTGGAAGTATCTGGAAGTATCTGGAAGTATCTGGATGACAGATTGCGTCGCTGTGTTTGCTGAGACTGCAGCTTCTTGTCCGGCTGCAGCAGCCTTCAGATTTCACTTTCTAAAGTCTCTCTGGTTGGATTTCATCTCTAATAATTAACTTTTTAGAAGCTTAAAACTTGGTTTCTGACTGTGTAAAATCCAGGCCTGTAGTACTCGAGTCCGGTCTTGGACTCGAGTCCGGTCTTGGCCTCAAGACCATTTTTCTATGGACTCGGACTTGTCTCGGACTCAATATTATTTGGGCTCGGACTTGTCCCGGTCTTGGGAAATTTTGTTATGTCCTGGACTCGGTCTTGACTTGGACTCAAACCCTTTTTGGACTCGGTCTTGTCTTGGACTAGAAACCTCTTTGGACTCGGTCTTGCCTTGGACCCGAACCTCTT
>NC_048409.1:29557458-29559982 GCF_013103735.1 Etheostoma cragini
TTAAGGGTGGGTTAAGGTTAGGGTTAAGTGTGGGTTAGTGTTAAGGGTGGGTTAAGGTTAGGGTTAGGGTTAAGTGTGTGTTGGGGTTAGGATTTAGGGTCTAAGGGTTGTTGTTTTTTTGGCTCTGGCCTATTGATCTGAAGGAAAGAGGTGGATGGAGGTCTGAGGGGTTTGGCTTTTATAATTCACATCAATGGACGGGCTGCGTTGGTGCAGCTATCAGATGGACTGGTAGTGTAGGGGCAGCTCTGTCTCCCCCAGAACCCGGGGGAGCGGGGTACGAAGCCCAGGCATGGCAAGAACACTGGACCGCATGACAGAGGGGAACTATTTTAGGATTAGGGTTAGGTTAGGTTAGGTTAGCTTAGGGGAAGGGGAAGGGTCAGTGTTAGGGTTAAGGTTAGGGGATAGGGAATGCATTATGTCAAAGATGGGTCCCCACAAAGATGGATAAGAGCCACAAACCTGTGTGTTTGTGTGTGTTTGTGTGACTCAATCCGAGTGTCTCACCGTTACATTTTAAAGATTTTTCTGGCCCTGTGGCATGTTCACTTGAGTTAGACAGAACTGTGTAAACACACCTGAAGAGGTCGGTGCTGACAGATCCGGGCCCACGGTGTGGAGCGCCTGGCCGAGGGGCGTTCAGGGCGTTTAGTAAGAATCCACCTTTGCTAATTTGACGCCGTAAAAAAGGGTCAGTGGGTCGGGCGCGTGGTCCTAAAGGGTTGTTCTTAGTGTCTTTATTTATCAGAGGTGTGTTGTGGGTAACATTTACAACATGTAACCCTTTAACAGCCAATCAGACAATCATTTTTGTGGTAATTTGATTAAAAAGAAACCCATATGTCTTCAATAGAAATTTTTAAAAGGGGTCAAATTTGACCCGAGGACGACAGGAGGGTTAGTGAGCCTTGCAGTAACAGCAAAATGCGTTGCATTGCGTGTGTTTGCAGAGACATGAGCAGAACAACAGAACGTAAGCAACTGTCATTAGTCAGACGTGGCGTTGGGAAACATCTACATCCTGTAAGTCAGACTGACGCACCGTTGGCTCAGGGATCCGACTCAGATGGGACAGATGTGGGGGAAGAACTGCACATGGAAACACTTTGTTTTGGTAAAACATAACATGTTATTGGTAACAGAAGCTGTCTTTTTTGCATCTGAATGAATGAATTTGAATCAGATGCAGACCTTTCCGGGCGTAGTGGGGGATTGGTGAATGGTGGCGCCTGGGTGGAGCGTGGAAGAGGCGGGACATGATGCACATCACACCGCGGTTACGTAACCCTAGGCTCCGTGAGGTGCTGCAGCTCCCCCACTCCACGCCCCTATGACATAGAGGACTCTGGGTTTGCTGTCACTGTTTGCTGTGTTGATGTTTTCCACAGAAACAAATCTCTGACTCCGACGTCTTCTAAAACAGGTTGTGTTATTGTTGGGAGGTTGTTGTAAACTTGTGAATGCATTTAAGAGATATTTACTCATCAGCAGTGTGTTGTGTGTCATTGCGTCCCCCCCCCCCCCTGTTAATAGACCTGCAGAGATTAGATCAGAGACCTCTCATGTAAACTGTCCGTTGATGCAGAAGGTGCTAGGAGTTAAATTCTCCTACTCACACAAACACATGAGGCTTAAACCATCTGTGAACATGGATCTGCAGTTTCTCTCTCTCTCTCTCTCGCTCGCTCGCTCACTCCACCCCTTTCTTTTACCTGACGTAGCAGCTCCACATAGAGCTCTAGGATACTGTAGCAGTAGCTGTTGTTATAGCAGCAAAACCACAAAAAACAACAAAATGTTGAAATCTCAACCCAGAAAAACACAAAGTTGCAACTACACGAGGGTTAAACATCAGCAGTGTGTGTTGAGTATTACTAGATCTGCAGAGATCAGATCAGAGACCCCTCATGTAAACTGTCCGTTAACGCAGAAGGTGCTAGAAGTTGAATTCCCCTTCAGTTGTCTCCTTGACGTCTTCTCACGCCGGCGTTTTTGTCCATGGAGACATTTTCCCTGATGAAGTGAAACTCAAGGAGACACTGAGTCTGGATGACTTTTGCCTTCTGCTGCAGGAAAAAGCCAATTTTTAAAGAATCGTATGCCAGATTAGTCCAGATCAATGGAAGAACATTTACAGGATGAAGTCCAACATGTCAGGTGTTTCCGCTCTCTGTGTGTCGCCGTTCACGAACTCCTTTCTCTTCGGGGAAAGGACAACCAACGAGCTAGCGAGCTACACGCTAAAAGAAATAGGCCGCATGTAGCGAGCTGTCGCAGACCGTGGTAAAGTACTATCATAGATTTTGTGAATGTGTCTAATAGGCAACGCCCAATGTAAAACTATCTTCACCACGGCCTGCCACAGTGAGTCCGCTGCGGTGTGTGGCGGCCCTGCATCCCGGCAAAGACTGGAGCGACTGTTGCCCTGGGCAACAAGACTCAAGAGCTTTGGGCTAACGTTATAGAGGCGCTGCTTTCTATCTGACCTAGAAGAAAGCAGGTTTAAGGAGTCCCCCCCCCC
>NC_048409.1:29560082-29561411 GCF_013103735.1 Etheostoma cragini
AGAAAGCAGGTTTAAGGAGTCTCCCCCTGCAGGAGATCAGATAGAAAGCAGGTTTAAGGAGTCTCCCCCTGCTGGAGACCAGATAGAAAGCAGGTTGAAGGAGTCCCCCCCTGCTGGAGACCAGATAGAAAGCAGGTTTAAGGAGTCTCCCCCTGCTGGAGATCAGATAGAAAGCAGGTTTAAGACACTTCTGCATTTGCAGAACTTTGCCGAACCAGATGGGACGGACATAAACGGAGACATTTGACAGTTCAGCTCAGAGATTCGTGGTGTTTTAGCGTAGCGTTAACGTCTCCGTGCGATCAGATCGTTAAAATATAACTCATCATGTTTTAGCTTTCCAGTGAGACGGAAAACAGAAACCCTCTCCCGTCTAACAAAGGGACTTCCTGTCTGTGACAGGACACAAAATCAAAACCCCGCTGATGAATTTTGGATGTTTGTACGCTGCAGCTTATCCGTCCACTTCTCTCCATTCTTTTGTCTTCGTCTGTTTATCTCACAATGCGACTTTCATTTTCACTTTCTCTCATATCCAGAAGAGTTATTACATTTCTAATCTGCAACCTCTGACTTTACATCCTGCTTGTGTTTTGGGTAATAAGGAAACAACATAACTGAGAGAGAGAGGACGAAGGCTCTTCAGATACAGCCTTTTAGTTTTAATCACCCCCCCCCCCCCCCCCCCCCCCCCCCCCCCCCTTCATACTTTCTGTAGAAATGACTGTTTTGCAGAGTTGACATCTGCTGCATGGGGCTGACTGATGTGTAACATGATGAAACAGTTTCTGTTGAAACACATTTGACGGTCTGAGAGAAAACTTCAGGAAAACAGATGAGTGAAGAGATGATTTTCTGATGAAGAAAGTAGAGTAATGAGTGATTTTAAAACTTGAAACTCCACAAGATACAAGCCGTGGTACTCTCACACCACCCCCACCTGCCAAATTGTTGTGCTTAGACTTCTCTTTAATAATAATAATAATACATTTAATTAGGTTACACACTTTCACTGTCAATCCCATTATAGCCACGCCCTAAAACACCCCCTGCTTTATCAACAATTTTAAAATCAATGATTGATAATCATGATTAAAAAAATGATCATTCTGTGTTGCAGAAGATTTAAAACTAGAGAGTGAGACATTAAATCAGTATTAAACTGATTGCTGAGGTGATAAATCAAGTGAGAAGTGGGTCACTTTCTCACAGACTTCTACAGAAACAGACCGACTTCTGCAACGCATGTGTCCCCCCCCCCTGCAGGAGACCAGATAGAAAGCAGGTTTAAGGAGTAGCCCCCCCCCTGCAGGAGACCAGATAGAAAGC
>NC_048409.1:29561511-29567418 GCF_013103735.1 Etheostoma cragini
AGACTTTCACCAGGAAACAGGTGTTCATGTCCTGGAGAAGTTAAGGAGAAAACACAAGACTTTCACCAGGAAACAGGAAATATACCTAGAAATATTTGTTTATCAAAGTTATGGTCGACTTTTTTGAGCCTTTTGGAATTTTCGTGTGTTTTTCCCAAATTGTTAGTTTTTTTTGTCACTTTGTTTGACATTTTTTAAACATTTTTCTCTTTTTTTAAAGGTCTTTTACCATTTATTCTTTATCCAAATGCTGTAAAACTTTACAAAAAACAGCCCAATCCAGTGAAAGTAGTGAACTTGTGATTTATTTAACGTGTGAGGAGCGTTGTTGGGAAACCTCCACGTTAGTTTTTTGGACAATTTGTTTGAAAGAAACCCAAATTTCTGATATAGAAACTTTTTGTAAAGGGGTCAGATTAGACCAGAAGACACCAGGAGGGTTAACTCATGTCCAACATGTCTCTGATCTAAAGAGCAGGAGATGATTGTGTAAATATTAAATATTAAAAAAAACAAATAAGACTCTCTTTGCGCATCAAAGCTGTCTCTAAATGTGTGTTGCTCTCTTTTGGAGACGGAGGAAGAGCTGGAGGGCAAATAAAGGGAAGAGCACACACAGGAAATACATGTTCCTCTTGCCGTGTTTGTTGGTCCAATCCGAACAATGCCGAGGAAGATTGACAGCCAATCAGGAGACAGTAAACACGCTGACAGGAACGGTAAACAAAGAGCAGAAAGCCAAGGAAATGAGGAAAGATTCTTCATGAGCTGAAAAACCTCCACGGTGTTCCTCCTTCTCTCCTGCTCTCGGTCTGGCTTCCTGTCGGGTCCTTGTCCTCCGTTCAGGGCTGGAGTCAAGACCACCAAGACTGGTCCAAGACCAGCACCAGTCGAGTCCAAGACAAGTCCAAGACCAGGACCAGTCGAGTCCAAGACAAGTCCAAGACAAGTCCAAGACAAGTCCAAGACCAGCACCAGTCGAGTCCAAGACAAGGACCAGTCGAATCGAACTCAAGGCCAAGACCTTTCTAGTCGAGTTCAAGACCAGGATCAGTCGAGTCCAAGACAAGTCCAAGATCAGGACTAGTTGAGTACAAGACAAGTCCAAGACCAGGACCATCGGGTCCAAGAAAAGTCCAGGACCAGGACTATTCGAGTCCAAGACAAGTCCAAGACCAAGACCAGTCAAATCAAACTCAAGTCCAAGACCAGGACTAGTCAAATCCAACTCAAGTCCAAGACCAGGACCAGTCGAATCAAACTCAAGTCCAAGACCAGGACTAGTCAAATCCAACTCAAGTCCAAGACCAAGACCAGTCAAATCAAACTCAAGTCCAAGACCAGGACTAGTCAAATCCAACTCAAGTCCAAGACCAAGACCAGTCAAATCAAACTCAAGTCCAAGACCAGGACCAGTCGAGTCCAAGTCAAGTCCAAGACCAGGACTAGTCGAGTCAGAAACGGTAAACAAAGAGCAGAAAGCGGAGGAAATGAGGAAAGATTCTTAACGAGGTGAAAAACACGTCTACACTGGAAGTTATTTAACGTCAAATTCACAGTAACTATGGAAACATTGTCCAGCAAGTTCCTGTGAATTATTTTCACAGTAAAGGTCCTTCAATGCAACTCAATTAAACACAACATAAGATAAAAAAGTAAAAATACAGTAGTGTACTATTTACAGTACTATAGCAGATGTACTGGGATTTATTACAGTAATGCTTCAACTACTGTGATTCTTCATTTCTTTCTATCGTTCTATCTTTCTGTCTTTCCTTCTATCTTTCTATCTGTCTCTCTCTGTCCACTCTGTTTCTGTCTTTTTTGTCTTTCTTTCTGCTGTTATTCCGGTCTTACTGTCTCTTTCTATCTGTCTTTCTGTCTCTGTCTTTCTATTTCTTACTGTCTCTTACTGTCTGTCTTTCTGTCAGTTGTTCTTTCTGTCTCTGTCTTTCTACCTCTGTCTTTCTGTCTCTTTCTGTCTGTCTTTCCTTCTTTCAGTCTCTGTCTTTCTTTCTGTCTTTCTGTCTGTCTTTCTTTCTGTTCTTTCTGTCTCTGTCTTTCTGTCTCTGTCTTTCAATTTTGGTCTTACTGTCTGTCTTTCTTTCTTTCTGTATTTCTGTCTGTCTCTATCTTTCTGTAAAAATACAATAGTTTAGTATTTTCAGTACTATAGCGGCTATATTGTGATTATTTTATTTTTTTACAGTAATACTTAGACTACTGTGATGTTGTCATAGCAGCAAAGTTGTAATGTAGTTTTACAGCATTCTCCTGTAAAATCATCTACTGTAGTGTCACTGTGAAATCTAAAGATTTCAGAAATTTTTTACAGTGTAGTTACGCTCAGTTGTCTTCGTTCATTAACAGTACAAACACAAAGTAGTAAAGTAATGAAGTACTTCTGATTCTGCAACCGTCAGCCTCTCACTTCCTGTGAGAATACTCTTACTGGTCGGGTTTCTATAAAAAGCCGCTCTTAAGGAAGAAATCCATTTCCTGTCGGCTCATTTCCTCTTCCTGTTGGCGAGAGGTCACTTCCTGTGTCACCTTCAGCCCGGAGAGAACACGGCAACATGGCTGTTGTTTTAAAGCAAAGAGTTTCCAATTATGGAAGAAGTCTCTCTCTCTCGATACCTCCGGCTTCTGGACTGGTTGCAGTTCCACCGGGGGGGGGGGGGGGGGGGGGGGGGGGGGGGGGGGGGGGGGGGGGGGGGGGGGGGGGGGGGGGGGGGGGGGGGGTTCGCAGGCCAGTGCAAAATGAATGGAGGTCAATGGGGACATAACCCTCAACATCTACTTTCTCAGGATCTAATGTTATGTTTAGTAATCTGAACGTTGAATTTGAAAAGTGGAGGCTAAGAAAATACACGCAGCCGGGAGTTCGATCTATTATTATAATTTTTTTTAAGATGATTTTTTGGGTATTTTAAACAGGACAGCTGAAGAAATGAAAGGGGGGAGAGAGAGAAGGGTGGGGGGGGGAATGACATTCAGCAAAGGGCCGCAGCTCAGAATCAAAACCTCTATATGTGGGCGCCCGCTCTACCAGCTGAGCCATCTGGGCGCCCGGCGTTAGATTCTGTTGTTGTTGTTGTTGCTAGTATCAGCTAGCTAACGTCAACGTTGACTAGGTGCTAGCTAACGTCAACGTTGACTAGGTAACGGCTAACGTCGACTAGCCGCTAGCTAACGTCAACGTTGACTAGCCGCTAGCTACCGTCAACATTGAATAGCTGCTAGCTAACGCTAGCTAGAAGTGGAACGCTACCAAGTCGTGAGTTGTGACTTGCGGGCTAAATATTGTGTCTGGAACGCAGCATAAATACAACAAGGTGAACGAGGGCACAGGAACAGGTGAAATACATCGGGGGGGTTGGGGGGGATGGGGGGGATGGGGGGGGGCAGGCAATCACAAAAGCAGTGAAAACACAAGGCAGGAAGTTAAATAAATAAGACGTGACCAGGGAGAAAACGAGGACTACAAAACCAAACCAGAAAGTGAAACACGTCCACAAGCATAACAGTGTGTCTGTGCTGCTGCTGAGGTCTCTGTGAGTCTGGAAGTGACCCCCATCCAGCTGCTGGTCTCCTCACGCCTCAGCGGCTCGCAGCTATGTGGCCCCGCCGGCCTCCACCTGGGCGCTGCTGCAGGCACAGGATCCTGAATGTCCGACTCACGGGGGGACCGGGGCCGGCTGCAGACCAGCAGCTCCTGTTGGTGGTTAGAAATGACCGAATTCAGTGTCCTCTCTTTACATTTGTCTTCCAGTCAAGTCAGAGTCCAAATACTAGCGAGACCGAGATAAGTCCGAGACCACAAAAAAACGGTCTTGAGTCCGGACCCAGTACTACAGCCCTGTTTTAAATATCAATGCATGCGTGTAAATAGTCTAAAATACTCTGTAACAAACGGACGTCCACAGAAACCTCTGCAGCAAAATTCACTTCCTCCATCATTTTTTACAGAGTATGATGTTGCTCGCTGATGTGTGTGTGTGTGTGTGTGTGTGTGTGTGTGTGTGTGTGTGTGTGTGTGTGTGTGTGTGTGTGTGTGTGTGTGTGTGTGTGTGTGTGAGTTCCTACTCTTGGACCCGTGCTTGACCTCGGCCTGCTCGCCTCCCGGCCGGCATTCCTCTGCTTTAGCCGCGTCTTTATTGTCTCTCTGTGATCCGGAGTGACACGTCCATCACTGTCGATGATTTTCTCCCAGCGCTGAGTCCCGGGGGACAACGTCCCGGGGGACAACGTCCCCTGAGTTTAACTGGAGGGACAGCAGGGAGGGGACTGCTTCTGTCTCCTCGGATTTCCCAAGGGGCCCGAAATTTGGCTGTTTTGTCTTAGCACTGGTAAAATGGAACAAAAAACTAAACTGTACCTGAACCTAACCGTTGACAGATTTGACCCTTGTGTTGTCCTGGGGTCAAATTTGTCCCATTTCCAAGTTGTTTAATATCAGAATTGGGGAGAAAAGCGTAAAAAAAAAAAGAAAGAAAAAGTGACAAAAACTATGACAAAAAAACCACAGGAAGTAAGCGTCGAAAACCTTGGAAAAAGTGACAAAAACTTTGGAAAAAACGGACTAAATGTGGAACAAGTGACAAAATGTCGTCAAAAGGGACAAAGACACTGGGGGGAGGGGGGGGGGATGATGAAAATGTTGAAAACCCTGTGTGTCTGTGTGCGTAAAGGTGTGTGTGTGTTTGTGTTTGTGTGCGTGTGTATGTAACGGTGTGTATGTGTTTTGTGTGTAAAGCTGTGCAGGTGTCTGTGTATGTGTGTGGGTAACGATGTGTGTGTGTGTGTGTCTCTGTAAATGTAACTATGAAGGCACGCATGTGTGGGTATGTATGTATGTATGTATGTGGGTGTGTGTGTGTGTGTAACGATGTTTGTGTGTGTGTGTGTCTGTGTGTGTGTGTGTGTGTGTGTGTGTGTGTGTGTGTGTGTGTAACGCTGTATTTTTCTTTTCTTTTAGGCACCGGCAAGTATTAATTTAGCGATGGTAAAATGGACAAAAAACCAAATGACACCTGAACCTGAACTGTTGACAGATTTGACCCTTGTGTTGTCCGGGGGTCAAATTTGACCCATTTCCAAGTTTGTTTTATATCCAAACTAAAAGAGGATGAACATGTCAACAAGGGGACAAAATATTGGAGGAAAAAGCGTAAAAAATATTGGAAAAAGTGACAAAAACTTTGGAAAAGAACGGATAAAATGTCAAACAAGTGAGAAAATGTCGTCAAAGGCACAAAGACACTGGGGAGGGGGAAAAACGATGAAAAACACCAAAATCCTAAAGCAAAAACGCCAAAATCTTAAAATTAAAAAGAAATCTTAAAGCTACAACTACAACACCTAAATTAATGGACTTAGACTTCTCTTTTTTTAATAATTTTGGGAGGACTCCCGCGAGGAAAATGACATTTCCAGCATCAGTTTTTAGCAAAACAAATACAGTATAGACAAAAAAAAGAGAAAAAGACAGTATAAAGATAACAATAATAACAGCAATAATAATAACCTTTGGCTATTAAAAAGACATTTACAATAAATAAGCAAGTGTCAGGTGTGAAATCAGGTGTTCAAGCAACACTAATAGTGTTAATGATGTGTTGAGTAAAGAGGTCGTTGGATGGATGGATGACGGCAGCGTTTCTCTTTCAGTGATGACGGGTAACCGTGTGATTTATCTTGTTATTATGTTGTGATTTGTGAGGGCGTGGCCCTTTAAGAAGAGTGCACATCAGCCCTTCAAACCGCCGCTTGACGATGACAACGGTAACGAAGGTCGCCGTGGCAACTCTTCCTTTCACTCCCCCGCTGGAGCCGGTGCTGCTGCATTCCTGGGAGTCACGGGCGGCGTTACTGTCGCACTGAGTCGGGTGCAGCGTGGAGGAGGAG
>NC_048409.1:29567518-29570017 GCF_013103735.1 Etheostoma cragini
ACACACACATACACACACACATACACACACACACACACACACATACACAGACATACACACAGACACACAGAAAGACACACACACACACACACACACACACACACACACACAAACACTACAGACCATTAATTTCCTGATTGGATATAAACAAACAGAAACAAACAGGAAGTGCTCCTCAGTGTTTCCTCGTCTTTCAGAATGAAATGAATTCTGGGTATTTTTGGACTTGTTGAGCAGTGACCAATCGGGGAAACACACACATGTTCTTCTTCTAGGAATTACATTAATAAACGACTAATTTACAGCAAATAAGTTAGGAGAGAAACGTGATGTAACACATTAACCTTCCTGGTGTCCTCGGGTCTAATCTGACTCCTTTCTAAAAAGTTTCTATATCAGAAATTTGGGATTCTTTCACACTAATTGTCCAACAAAAGTAACGTGGACGGTTCCCATTCAAAAACCTTTGGAAAAAACCATTAAGAACGTAATAAAAAGCACTCCCAACATCGAAAAAGTGACACAAATGTGGGAAAAAAGCAATAATAAGTGACCAAAACGACGTGACTGGCAGACAACAACAAGTTATAACAAGTTTACTTTAATTTTAAGGGTTAAATATGTGAGAATTTAATTTAATTCTCACATTAAATTAATTTTATTAAATTTTATTTTATTTTATTTCATTTTATTTCATTTTATTTCATTTTTTTCCATTTTATTTCATTTTAAATTTAATTAATTTTAATTTTAATTTTAATTTTAATTTTAATTTTAATTTTAATTTTAATTTTAATTTTAATTTTAATTTTAATTTTAATTCAATTTAATTTACCTTTAAGTATTTATAATAAGTTGAATTTAATTATAAGGGTTAAGTATGTGAGAAAAAATTTCAGTATGTAGTTAAATTAATAAAAATGTAATTTACATTAATTTACATTAATTGAAATTTATTTATTTCATTATTTTATTATTTTTTTATTTAATTTAATTTAATTTAATTTAAAGTATTTATAACAACTTGAATTTACCTTTTAAGGGTTAAAAATGTGAGAATAAATTTCGATATCTAGTTAAATTAATTAATTACATTAATTTAAATTATTCAAATTCATTTAAATTATTTTATTTTATTATTTTATTGTTATTTTTAATTTAATTTAATTTAATTTAATTTAATTTAATTTAATTTAATTTAATTTAATTTAATTTAAAGTATTTATAACAACTTGAATTTAACTTTAAGGGCTAAACATGTGAGAATAAATGTCCGGATCATCCTGACAGGCTGAAATTAAACTCCAAATTCCACTAACTTCCCATCCATCACCTAAACGTCACCGGCTGCGACGTGCTTGGCCTCGGAGGCCGGTGAGTCAGAAGTCGCCAGTGGAGTTTTAGGGCGGTGGACTTCTCTAGTTGTGTTTTAACTTACAGTAAATCAAATGCTTTGAGTTGTAAAGACGACAAACAGAACTTCAGAAACCCGTTTCAGTGATCCGCGTGACTGGAAACTCCCTCGAATGAGGAAGAGCTGCCGGCAGAGGCCTCGGGGCTTTCAGCCGGGGAAAGCTGACCCAGATCAGAGGAAAGATAGCCTTTCAGGAGAGACAGTTGCAGTTTCACGGGCTTCCTGTTTCTGTTAGGGTTGAATATGAGTTCTCAATTCCCCCCCGAGCTGAAAGATCTACTCAGCCCTCTCACTACAACACGATCCCTCCCGCCTCCTACTCCCCAGAACTAAGCTCAGCACCATGGGTGATGGTCTGCTCTGCCGCTCCTCGGACTTAGGAGACCCCCCCTGACCATCTGATGGCCAGCCGCCCCCCCGACCATCTGAAGGCCCCCCCTTAGCATTATTAGCTTAATCGTCAAGTTTGATCACATGTTTTGCACCGTATGGCCAATTTCTACAAAATCTGAGTGGTTCATTTCATTTTTATTTATAGTATCAATTCATAACAAGAGTTGTCTCGAGACCCTTTACAGATAGAGGAGGTCTAGACCAGACAGAGCAGGTCTAGACCAGATAGAGCAGGTCTAGACCAGATGGAGCAGGTCTAGACCACACTTCATAATTTACAAAGACCCAACAGGTCTAGTAGTTTCCTGCAGAGCAAGCAACAGGGCGACAGTGGCGAGGAAAAACTTCCTTTTAGGAAGAAACCTGGGACAGGCCCAGACCCAGACCTAGACCCAGACCCAGACCCAGGCCCAGACCCAGAACCAGGCTCTTGGTAGGCGGTTGGGGTTAGAATGAAGAGTGGCAATAACAGTCCCAAAAAATAGTTTTTTGTAGTAGTTCATGGCATAGCAGGGCACTGTGGGCATTACAAGGCACAGCAGGACGTAGCAGTACATAGCAGGACGTAGCAGGACGTAGCAGTACACAGCAGGACGTAGCAGGACGTAGCAGTACACAGCAGGACGTAGCAGGGCACAGCAGTACACAGCAGGACGTAGCAGGACGTAGCAGGACACAGCAGGACGTAGCAG
>NC_048409.1:29570117-29581759 GCF_013103735.1 Etheostoma cragini
GAGGAGGGTCTGGCTAGTCTTACACGTCCAGACCCTCCTTTACAGCGCTGTAGAGGAGGGTCTGGCTAGTCCCCACGGCTTTGCTGGAAGGGAGAACAACGTGCTCTGGTATTATTTACATATTATATAATATATACTACCTGTGTTTATTTATGTTGCAGGAGACTGTATGAGGCAGGGTCTACTTTAATCTTATTTAGTGTACAGTAACTTATTTTGACGTAAGAACGCTACTTTTGCATAAGGTGTATATATATCTATATCTATCTATATAGATATAGATATCTATATATAGATAGATAGATTTGGGACTGATATATATATATATTTCACATATATCAACATTTCTATGCTTGTTTTCTCAACTTTTCTCAATGTTTTTGTAGCTTTTTTTCCAATTTGTTGTCACTTTCATTAATTTTTGTTTTTGTTTTTTTAACAAGTTTTCTTGTCACATTAACCAATTTTGTTTGGTCACTTCTGTTTTAACAACTTTTTGTCACCTTTGGCGATTTGTTTGGTCCCTATTTTCAGCGTATTGTCAGCAGAATATTTCCTTTGTTTTTGAAGCGTTTTCCAACATTTGTCACTTTTTTCAACGTTCTTTGGTCATAGTTGTGTTGAATAATAATTTTGTAAACGGGTCAATTTGACCCCGAGGACAACAGGGGGGGTAGTTAACGCTGTGGAACGGGTGCAGTTGGATTAGGTTGAGGCACCAAAACCCGTTTAGAAAAAGGTTGTAGTTTGCCCTAAAATCAAACGATACTTCATTTCCTGAAGGTTACGCGTGTGACGCAGAACGTAATGGAGCTCCGTTTGTTCCGTGAAGTTCAAAGACTTTGGCAGACCTTTGAGTTGGGACTGTTCACAGTTGTGTTGAAGATATAACATAAATAATATGGCATTGACCTGAGTGGACAACACAAGGACAACATGAGGGCAACATGTAGACAACATGAGTGCAATATTAGGGCAACATGAGGGAAACACGAAGACAACACGAGGACAACATGAGGACAACATGAGGGCAACATGAAGACAACATGAAGACAACATGAGGACAAGATGAGGACAAGATGAGGACAAGATGAGGACAAGATGAGGGCAACATGAGGGCGACACAAGGACAACATGAGGACAACATGAGGACAACATTAGGACAACATGAAGACAACATGAGGACAACATGAAGGCAACATGAGGACAATATGAGGACAATATGAGGACAACATGAAGACAACATGAAGACAACATGAAGACAACATGAGGGCAACATGAAGACAACATGAAGACAACATGAAGACAACATGAGGACAACATGAGGGCAACATGAGGGCAACACGAGGACAACATGAGGACAACATGAGGACATTATGAGGACAACATGAGGACAACATGAAGACAACATGAGGACAACATTAGGGCAACATTGGGGCAACATGAGGGCAACATGAAGAAAAGATGAGGACAAGATGAGGACAACATGAGGGCAACATGAGGACAACATTAGGGCAACATGAGGGCAACACAAGGACAACACGAGGACAACATGAGGACAACATGAGGACAACATGAGGACAACATAAGGACAAGATGAGGACAACACGAGGACAACACGAGGACAACATGAGGACAACATGAGGACAACATGAGGACTACATGAGGAAGACATGAGGGTTAAAACCTTTTTTTATTTAAGTATGTGGAGAATGGGGTTATGTAACTGTGCCATTGTTTCCAGAGACAAATGAGAGGTGACACTCTGCAGTCTGGTTTCTAACAGGAGTGAGACGGACAGGAGGAGGAACGTCCCACTGCGTCCCGCCAGGCTGGTAATGAGAGTCAAAATTCCTGCTCCACACCAGGGAGGGGGAGACCGGTGTCATGTTACACGTTAACCTGCACAACCACAACTAGCGCTTACCCTCTCCAAACGCCAGATGATACGGACATTTGGTCAACAAGTCCTCCAAACCAAAAAACCAAAAAACGGTGTCAAGCACCAACAATGCATTCTTAACTCCGTTACACCATGACAGATGCCTAGCAACGGGAACGCTGGCGAGATTAACGCCGCTCCGTCTGGCTTGTTTATTTTCAGTAATGTTACTTTTTCTCACGAAAACGTCGATAATTTTACCTCATGATGATGGGGACTGGAGGACGCCCTGGTGACCGGAGGAGGCCATGGAGATAGGAGGACGCCATGGAGACCGGAGGAGGCCCTGGTGACCGGAGGACCCCATGGAGACAGGAGGACCCCATGGAGACCGGAGGAGGCCCTGGTGACCGGAGGAGGCCCTGGACTCAGGAGGACGCCATGGATACCGGAGGAGGCCCTGGAGACAGGAGGACGCCCTGGAGACCGGAGGACGCCGTGGTGACCAAAGGACGCCATGGTGACCTGAAGAGGACCTGGTGACAGGAGGAGGCCATGGAGACAGGAGGACGCCCTGGACTGGCCGTGCTGTGCCTGCCTGTCTTCCCAGATTGCTTGTGCAGGGTCAGTCAAACAGACTGGAAGCTGGATTGGTCAACATAAGATCTTCTCTCGGCGACTTCGCTGTGGACAATGGACCGTTAACCGTGGACCGTGGACCGGGGACTGGGCTTTCTGTGTTTTCCTCCCCGGCCCGCTCACTGAGATCCTCTCACCAGGCCAGTGTTGTTGCCCTTTTTATATGTATTTTAAACGGATGTTTTTACCTTGATTTTATGTTCTCACCTGTAGCACTTTGAGGTTTGTCTTGAATGGAAAGTGCATTTCAAATCAAATGTATTCTTATTATTGTCATAAATGAAAGTGTCTGGAAGCGTCCTACATGTAAAGAACTTACTCCTAGTGCTGATATCACAAGAAGATGAGCCGGATGTAATTAGGGAAAAATGGTCTACCAGCAACACAAACATTCCTGGGATCCTTTCTGATGACAATCAGCCGAGTCTTGTTGAAGTGGAACAGCAGAAGCTCGTCAGTAGTAAAGTGAGCTGACCTTCGCTGACCCCCGTCTGAGGGATTTCCACAGCAGCTCGTGCCTGTTAACGTTTCTGTTTCTAACCCCCCAGCTGAACAGGAAGCTGCTGCATTGGAACATTTGTGACAACAATGACATTGGTGACTCATAAAGTGCTGCGCCCGCTCACTTTCAGTATTGTTACAGTGACTTCACCTGTGTAAACACACATGCCAGGAACATTTCTGGTAAAACCATTCATCGGGTTGCATTTCACCGCTTAAGCAACCGACTTATCTACTATCAAACTTCCAAGGTTCAGTTTCCGAATTTAAAATCTGGTTTCAAGGAACTCACGTGCACTTTTGGCTCCAAGTTGAGAACCAGTGCAATGTGTAGGTCGAGACCTTTATTAGACTTTAAACTCACTTCAAAATTAATATTAATACGAGAGCCTTGGTTTCCTAGCTGCTATTGGACCATGAAGGCCTGATTCGGGCAGTCTCCTCTGACCAGTTGTTGTAGAGATGTTCTGCTGCTAGAACTCTTTGGGGTATCATCTGGTCTCTGGTCCTTTCTTAGGGGGTCCTCATGTGAGCCAGTTTCGTTGTAGTGCTTGATGTTTTTTGCAACTGCACTTCAGGACACATTCAAAGTTTTTTTCAATTTTCCGGACCGAGTGACCTTCATTTCTTAAGTAATAATGGCCGCTCGTTTCTCTTCTCTTAGCTGATTGGTTCTTGCCATAATATGAATTCTACCAGTCGTCCAATAGGCTGTTGGCTGTGTGTCAACACAACTGATGGTCCCAACTCCATTAATAAGGCAAGAAACTCTACTAATGAACCCTGACCAGGCCCACCTGGGGGGGGAACCATTTCTGGGACTACCTCATGAAGCTCATTGAGAGAACACCAAGGGGGGGGGGGGGTGCTCTGAAGAAACTAAAATATAAGACATGTTTTCAGTTATTTCCACTTTTTTGTTAAGTCCATAATTCCATATTTGTTCATTCATAGTTCTGATGCTTCAGAGATAATCTACGATGTAAATAGTCATGAAGATAAAGGAAACTAGTTGAATGAGAAGGTGTCCAAACGTTTGGCTTGTACTGTCTTATACAAATAACCCATATATCATACATATATTATACATACAACCCATATATCATACATATATTATACATACAACCCATATATCATACATAAATTATACATACAACACAAATATTATACATATATTATAGACATAACCCACATATTTTACACATAGCCCACATGTTTACTGTCCATTTGTCTTTTAATTGCTTTAACCCTGTGTTTGTTGTTGAGTGTCTTTGAGATGAGATTAGGTCAAAGATCATTGTTTGGGTTACAGTAATTATGTCACTTACGTAACTTACACACGTGACGTTAGTTAAGTATAGCACATTACTCAAGTTACAATAACAGCGGCCTCTTGGGTGAAAGTCCTGGGTTTTGTTTGCCTTCCTCCCTACTATGGATGTATAAAAACAGATACAGCGTTCCAGGCAGAGCCTCCTTCATTCCTATGAGAGTGGGTTAGTGATGCATGAGCGGGCTACTTCCTGTTTTTGTTTTGTTTGTGTGTTTATTTATTTATTAGACAGGGACAGTAAACATTAATTAACATTGCTGTAAATGCACCAGAATTAATCCGTTGTCCCTGGACAAATCTTAAAATTGTCTCCCTCAAAAAACACCAACAACAATAAGATTACAGTCAACAATACAAACATAAAAAGTAGGAAAACACATAAAACTCTTAAAATCCCATTAAACACAGTGTACAAATGCAATACAGACATTAGGGGGAAATGATACTACACATTGACACAATAGAGACACAAGCGGCAGCACTTTGCTATCTTGAATGAGGATTAAATGATTTCATCTCACTGCTCTTCTTAAATATTCTGAATATTATTGGACCAAAGGGATCGAATTCGGAGACGTTGAAGGTCGTCTTGTGCGCTGGTATCACAGGCCCGCTGACCTTGTTTAATGAGTCCGGAGTGAACACAGGTTGTACTTACAGTACTGGTGTTTCAATTTGCACTGCTGACTGTTTATTCACAGTAGCCTACCAATTGTTTACATAATCTGCAATACCGTACTTTAACTGTAATATGCAATTACTTTCCACTGCACTTTACTTGGGATAGCTTCTGCCCAAACTTTATTTGTATTACCTTTAAATCCTTAGTTATACTGCTCATTTTAGCCGAACTTATTATATTTATCTGTAAAAATTCTGTCTATAATAATAGCCGCCCGTATATGTATATTCATAGTACATACTCACTTGTAAATCTTGTTCACAATACTTGTTATCTATTCATTATATTCATAGGACAAATCTATCTGGAAAAATATCTTTATAATGGTATTAATTTCTATATTTATTCAGTAAATATCCATTTCCTACACTTATGGAACCAGTGTATATCCTGTACCTGCTGCTATTGCACTTCTGGTTAGACCCAAACTCCATTTCGCTGCGTGGTACCTTTACCTGTGTAATGACGATGAAGTTGAATCTAATCTAATATTTATGTATATTTAGCTGTTGTGTAATAACTCTCTAAATGAACTCTGTGGCATTTCATAGGTCCTAACGTGCCTGATCAGCCGGTGTCATTACACTGGGAGTGTGCAGGTGTGCTCACTGTGTGATTGAGATTGCTGTTCCTTCCACGTGGCTCATTGTTTAACCTGTCCACCTTCGTACCCGCCCACGTGCCACATGCCACCTGCCACCTGCTACCTGGCACCCGCCACCACATACCGCACATATCTGCACTTTTATTTGCACGCCTGGAAAACCCACAGCAGATCGAGTGGGAGAAGGAGAAAGGGTGTGAATTTCTTGGAAACCGAGAGAGAAAGCAGGACTAAAACTAGACGCCGTGACGGAGGACGGACACAGTTCATACAACATGTCTTGTGAAAACACAACAACAGACCGTTGAGCTACCGAGATGTCGGAGAGGCTCAAAGAAGCAAATTTTGTTGTTTCTTTGATTTTTTTGTCACTTTTGTCAACCTATTCCTGCCTTCTTTCCTCCTTCCTCCTTCCTTTTGTCTTTTTTGTAGTAGTTTCTACCGCTCTTTAAAAAGTTTTTGTCGCCTGTCTTCAACAACACTTAAATGTTTTTCAATAACAAGGAAATCATTTCTTTTTGCCAAAAATGATCAAATTTCAAATTTCAAAGGGGAACATTATTGAAAACAGCTTAAGAAACCCCGGTCTAGACTATTAGTCCAGTCCTTTTAAACCAAATGGGGGTCAACCTTGGCCAACTGAAGTAAACTACGTACACACCACTAGAGCATGGCTGGTTCTTTTTGCCCCTTTATGTATTAAAGCTCCATATTCTGCAAATTTTCAGGTCCATAACTGTACTTTGAGGTTGTACCAGAATAGTTTCCCTTCTATCTTTGTTGGGAGCTGCACATGCTCAGTAGCTCGGTAAGATCCATCAGCTGTTTCTCCAGCTTTGGTCAGTCCAAGGCAGGATCAGGTGGGAGACTTCTTCTAGACCAGGGACAGTTGTGGAGTACCTGCAGAACAGGGACAGGAAGTGGTTCTTTTGGAGATTCTGGTCAACTAGCGGCTGTTGGAGCTCTGTTGTCCATTGAGAACGAGCTAGCATGCTACGGTTAGCCACCTCGTCTCTAGTGACGTAGAAAGTCGTGCAGATGTTGAACAGCTCACCCGGAGACTGAAGACAGAGGACACTCAGAAACCGGATCAGAGGACACTCAGAAACCGGATCAGAGGACATTGAGAAAACCAAGTGTGTGTGCGTGTGGAAGCACCAGAGAGACAAAATAACCCCCCAAATCCCAGAAAAAGGTTGTTTTCATAATAATATGTGCACTTTAACGCTCATGGGTATAATGGGTTACCTTCAGAACATCTTGCAGTAAAATACTTAAGGTTAATTAAGTATTTTACCGTAAGATGCCAACAAGACTCAACATTTTCACCTGGGCTGTAGCCAGTGTTTAGGTCTGTTATGGTATTTATGCAAATTAGCCCATACTTAATTACATCATGCACCGTTTTCCCATGTTAACAAACAAATTCAAGAAACTTGTAATACAATTGTTGTTGGTCTTTATGTAAGTAATCACCTCAGTGATTTCCATGGTGTTTTCCCTATTCATAAAAACAATGATGCATTGTGTGAAGAGGCCGTATTTGGGTCTTTTTTCAAAACTCTCCGCCAATGGGATTCTTCAGGGCTACACATTGAGGACACAAAATCAGTTTGATTCTGTTGCCATTTGGCCTCCCTTTTTTCCATAAAATGACTGGACTACACACTCTCTTATTTGCCCAGACCCAACCATCCCCTCCCCTGGAGCAGCAGAGGAAAAGCTTCCATCTAACAGGCAGAAACCTGGGACAGGACGGGGCTCTTGGTGAGCGGCCAAGCAGCACATGGTCGGTGCCAAATGAACCAAACGGACCAGATCAAGTGTGACGGCACGCCGCTGTGTCGGGCCGCTACTGGTTCTGCACCGAGCTGCAGAACGTCTTCGTCGGAGAGTTTGAGGTTGAAGTCAAGAGGGAAACGAGCTGATGGTACATTTTCCTGCCGCGGCTCTTAATTCAGATAAACAGAGAGTCAAACTCAGACGTCAACACAAAGGAATGTAAAGTCCCCGGCAGAACTGTTTGGGCTAAAATTAACCCGGGTCAGAGTCCTGAGGAGGAAGCTGTATGACTGATAAGTATGACTGATTGAAAACAAAACAAAAACCTTATAATACGCCGCTGATGCAACCCTTAAAACAACATTCAAACACAAACTAAAAGTCACATTGTGGAAGAATTTCTCCCATTTGGACATTGTCATTCAACTGCACATTCCCAACATAGAGTTGAGCAAGATTAGGTCGCAAGGCTCCGAAAAAAGATAAGAAACAAAGTCAAAGTACTTTAATTGGTCTCCCTAAGGTAGAAATTAGTTTTGGATATTGAGTAACTTACTTTGCTGCAAGAGTTACAGACACAACGACAGGCACTGGGTTCAAAAACAATTAAAAAAGGCAAATGTACAGACAGAAGACAAGAAGACAAGGAAAGAGAGAAACAGTGTAAATATAAGTATGTGATAGATGAGATCGTATATCGCAATCAACTCTCTCAAAGTACATATTCCCATTACATATTAGTGGACAAAAGGCCGTCTATCAGCCGTGGTTGTTTCATTTTCATTTCATTTCATATCTGTTATACAGGAAAGTCCAAAAAGATTGAAGTAACGTTATACTACAATGCAAACGGGCCTGACTCAGTTCATGAACTGGTTTTCAGCAGGTTCCTGTTCTGCAGAAACACACAAGACCGAGCTACTGCACGTCGAGACAGACGTTTGGACAGGACGCCGATAAGGACGAGACAGATTTAGACAGTTGGAGCTCGGACGCTTCATACATGAAGGAAAGGAGAGAGAGAGAAGAAGAGAAGTTGTGATTTGGAGCAGCTCCAATGTTCACTCTCTTTGCAGATGACGCCGATCTCTCGCTCTTTTAAACATCTTATTCTGGGCGAAGGAGAAGAAGAAGACTCCTGTTCCTGAAATCTGGATTTTGAATACATGTGGTCCTCCGTGTCTTCTTCTTCTAACAAAGCGATGATATGCTGCTGATACAACCCTTAAAACAACATTCAAACACAAAACTCAAAGCCACATCGTGGAAGAATTTCTCCCATCTAGACTTTATTGTCATTCAACTGCACATTCCCAATGTAAAGTTGAGCAAGATTACGTCGCGAGGCTCCGAAAAAAGAG
Organism: Etheostoma cragini; assembly: GCF_013103735.1. NCBI lineage: Eukaryota > Metazoa > Chordata > Actinopteri > Perciformes > Percidae > Etheostoma > Etheostoma cragini. The sequence continues at coordinate 29,578,902 of NC_048409.1, forward strand.
AAGAAACAGAAGACAAGTAAAATGAGAAACAGTCTAAATATAAGTATGTGCAAGATGAGATCTCATAATCAATGATCACTCTCTTTGCAGATGATGCCAATCTCTCGCTCTTTTAAATATCTTATTCTGGGCGAAGGAGAAGAAGAAGACTCCTGTTCCTGAAATCTGGATTTTGAAAACATGCAGTCCTCCGTGTCTTCTTCTTCTAACTTGCCAGGACCCGGGAACAGCTTTGAGTGGAAAATGCAAAAGGCAGAGCAGCACGTCCAGTATGTCCCTTACCGGCTACCGTAGTTCAAGATGGCGCATGACCATGGAGCGTCTACCCCAGGTCATGGACGCTCAAATGTAAAATTTCAAGCACATAGGAATACTTGAAATTGATGGTGGTACACATGCTTTAATGCTGGATTCATTTACTTTTTAATCACCTTTTAAAGGGATAGTTCAGGTGTTTTCATGTGTGGTTGTATGAGCTATTTGTTCTGTAGATGCTGACGCCAAAGCTTAGTAGTGTACTGCATGTAAATGCGTTTAAGACACCTAAATCAACTATGTCAGTTTAATTGGACTCTATATTTAGAATGTTTTCAGTGCTTTACCTTGCTGTCAGACGGCCCTTTACGACGGGCAGCTGTTTTTGTTTTTGTTTGATTCTTTTAAACGTTTTATCTGTTTTTAAAATTGTCTATATGTTGAAATGTCCCTAACCCTTGACTATGAGGGTCCTCCTCTACTCACAGCTGGGTGTTTTCCAGTACTTCCGAGGACATTGCCGTTTGTATTTATGTGTAAATGTCTCCATCTGGTGTCCATGAACAGACCGGCAGTCAGTTTAAAATAATAATAATAATAATAATAATAATAATAATAATAATAATAATAATACGTTATCATTTATACTGTTTATTGATCCCCAGTGGGGAAATTACAATTTAATAAAATAAAGAAAAATAAGTAAAGAAAAATAAATAAACAAATAAAATAAATAAGTAAAAAATTAAAAATTAAAAAATTAAAATTTAAAAATTAAAAAATTAAAAAATTAAAACATTAAAAAATTAAAGAAATTAAAAATTAAAAATTAAAAATTAAAAATTAAAAATTAAAAATTAAATGAAATTAAATGAAATTAAAATTTTAATTAAATTGGTGTGAGTACCGGGTCACATGGACTCACAGTAGGTTGTTTTTTTTAACTTTTGGTGGGGGGACACAGTAAAAAGGGGGTTCTTGGGGTCCTACAATGTGCAATTTTGGACATCGGTCACTTCAACTCCTCCATTCTGGGGATTTTTTGCTACATCAATTTCTACTGCAAATGTTTTTATTTATGTAAATTATTATTATTCATTTATTGAAATGTAGGTTGTGCACTTGGCCTGATGTGCACCGGCCCGTGATCTTGCCTTTGATTCATCAGATCAATATCCCAGTTGTCGGATGATACAGGGGGGAGTCATTGTGATAACACTCACATCCCCTAACCCTTGACTATGAGGGTCTTCCTCTACTCACAGCTGGGTGTTTTGCAGTACTTCCGAGGACATTGCCGTGTGTATTTATGTGTAAATGTCTCCATCTGGTGTCCACGAACAGACCGGCAGTCAGTTTTAATATATGGTTCCCAACCTTTATGGCTAGAGGACCAGGTCACATGGACTCACAGCAGGGGTTTTCCAACATTTGGGGGGTATAACCGGGGGCTGTTGTTGGCTGCAGCAGAAATCACATCACAAGGCATCTTTAAAGAACATTAAGACAAACAAGACAAAGAAAACTGTAACATGGAGACATCGCTACTCACAGCATAGACCAGAGCACTCAGGCATGTGTGTGTGTGTGTGTGTTTGTGTGTGTGCTCGTGTGTGTGGATGTGTGCTTGTGCGTGTGTGTGTGTGCGTGTGTGTGTGTGTGTGTGTGTGTGTGTGTGCTCGTGTGTGTGGATGTGTGCTTGTGCGTGTGGGCGTCTGTGTGTGTGTGTGTGTCTGTGTGTGTGTGTGTGTGTGTGTCTATGGGTGTGTCTGTGTGTGTGTGTATGTGTGTGTGTGTGTGTGTGTCTGTGGGCGTCTGTGTGTGTGTGTGTGTGTCTGTGTGTGTGTGTGTGTGTGTGTCTATGGGTGTGTCTGTGTGTGTGTGTCTGTGCGTGTCTGTGTAAGCGTGTGTATGTGGGTGTGTGTATGTGTGTTGTGTGTGTATGTGTTGGTGCGTGCGTGTGTGTGTGTGGGTGTGTGTGTGTGTGTGTGTGTTCATTTTTCTACATTAATTTACATTAAAAAAACATTCATTTTTTCTCCGGCATTGTTCAAAAAATTAAAACACGTGTTTTCCAGATAGTTTTTAGAGGAAAAAGACCTCGTTAAAGACACAAGCTTCGAGTTTAAATCTACACAAAAGACCACAAAATCACAAGAAATCTTCATTTTTCACACTCCTGTTGTGTTTTTAAAGCTACAGTGGGTAGTTTCTGTCTCCCACAACATTGACACGCTAACAATAAAGTTTTGTGCACAAGTTATATCCACCGTAAGTAACGTTACACAAGGATACTGTGGGGAAAATACAACATCTGCTTAATTGAACGGTTATCTCGATCTCAGTTTTGCGACCTAATTTTTCCGCCCGTTATCTCGACCGTTATCGCCCGTTATCTCGACCGTTATCTCCCGTTATCTCGACCGTTATCGCCCGTTATCTCGACCGTTATCGCCCGTTATCTCGACCGTTATCTCGCCCGTTATCTTGACCGTTATCGCCCGTTATCTCGACAGTTATCTTGACCGTTATCTTGACCGTTATCGCCCGTTATCTCGACCGTTATCTCGACCGTTATCTTGACCGTTATCGCCCGTTATCTC
>NC_048409.1:29581859-29585160 GCF_013103735.1 Etheostoma cragini
CGTTATCTCCCGTTATCTCGACCGTTATCTCGACCGTTATCTCCCGTTATCTCGACCGTTATCTCGACAGTTATCTCTCCCGTTATCTCGACCGTTATCTCGCCCGTTATCTCTCCCATTATCTCATTCCCGGCTAGAAAGATGAACCTCTTTAGCCTGCCAACTACTGAGGAGGAAGCTGTGAAACTCTTTCAAGATCGTGTTCTACTACCAAAAGAACGAAGATGCAAGAACGACCATGTCGTGAAGCTGTACTTTGGCAAAGAAATCTTCTGGAAGTGCACACTCAGTGACTTCAATCAAGGAGAACATTGCCGAGGGGACCCATCATCTACTCAGACAGCTGGAAGTCCTACTAGACACCAGAACCAATCGTTACAATTTTGTGAATCCCGAGACAGGCGCACACACTCAGACCGCGGACAGGATGTGGGGATCAGCAAAGTGGAGGAATAAGAAGCACAGAGGCGCAGATCGTCACTTCCCAAAGTCTTACTTGGCCGAGTGTACGTGGCGAAGCGGTATCGGTGAAAAGAATCCGTTCGATGCTATTCTGGGTGACGTGAAGAATCATTGGCCGCCTGCTATTGGACAATAAAAAGATTTTTTTTTTTTAAATGAGGTCATTAAATAATTCATTGTTTTGATGAGGTCGAGATAACCGGAAAGTACCACAAAAAACTTTCTTTGCTAATTGCTGTTTGTATTTCTATTTGTAGTTCTTCATACGTTTTTACATCCATGTGTGTGGCACATGAAGTGTATTTGTTCTATTTCTACGGAGAGACATTGATTGACAAAAACAGATCCGTGTTTTTATTTCAAAATTTACTTCCTGATCCCTTCCTGACGGGCATAGCAACAGTAACCATGGAGGGTGGTTCTAAGAACACCGTCAACAGAGTGACATCACTTCCTGTTGGGGCAGCTGTCACTTTATCTAAGATTCCAAGTGACATCATTTTCCGATGACAGACTTTTGCCTTTGATCTAAGACTCAATGTGACATCACGTCTGGCTTTGATCATCTCATCAGCAGCTATGTATACACAACTCTCAAGAACCGACTTTACGAGCACAACTCAGCGGAAAGTAGTTAGAGTACTTGTGTCTGCAACGCGGCTGCAGCCACCGATAACGTTAGTCACCGATACCGATTATTCCATCAAGTAATCCAGTAATTGGATGAGAAATACTTTTGCTCTTTAGTAAGTAGAAAAACTCAAAAAGGGCGGGACCTTTTTTCTCCAGAAAAAGCTAAATTTCTACAGCTTAAATTGGGCTTTTCAACTACACCGTGCAACTATTACATCAATAATCGAGTGATTGGAGAAGATATATTGTTGCTTGCTTGATCATTGTCTGCCTTTCATCAGTTCAATCCAACCTCCCAAGAATCTGAGATTTAGTTACCAAACGTAAGAACATGGATATCGCGTGCGCCATGGATAAGTTGGAGGAAGGAAAGGTAGAATCACAGGAACTCAAAGTAGAGGAGGCCAGTGATGATCTCACAGAAGACCAACCAACCGTTGTTGATAGAAAGGTAAGACTAGCGCGCCAAACAGAGGTTGAAAACCTTAAAAAAGACCTTGTGGATGTAAGGAATGGGATATCTCTTTTGAAAAAAGAGGTGGAACGCCTGAAAACAATCAATACGGATGTATCTGACGAGGCCTATCTTGTTCTAAAAGAGGTTCACAGACTGAGAAAAGTCGTTGAGGGTGCGCGTTATAGGAGCTCTGTTCTCCAAGAAAAAGAGAAGGACCTCATGGAGCTCCGTGAACTCTTGTACACAACCGTTGGGCATATGGTCAATCAAAATGCTGTCCTCAAAGCCGAAAATGAGGATCTGAGAAAAGATGATGATCGCCTTAGGGACATTATTGGGAATAAAAGCGACACAGGAAACAAGGGTCTGACACAGAACACAGACCTGCTCCCGATGAGTCGGCTAGAAAATGAGAACAGTGGAGAAAGGCAGAAAGATCTCAGCCCGCATGCAGGGGAAAGCCTCCCGAAAATGCATTTGGTTTTTAAGAGTCTTAGGGGTTTCATCACCCATGGATCCAAGTCAAAAAGTAAAGGAGAGTCCCGTGGAAATGGCGTCAAAAGCAAGGTTGAGGCAGATGATGGGCTGGCGACAGGTTCTTCTGACATGGACGTGACCAACATGGAACTCCAAGAAAATAACCTGCTCCCAAAAACTCAACACTCCCTCCAAGAAAATGACATGAAGTTAAAAATCAAAGTCTTCGAGGAGAACACTAGAGAAAGGGAGAAAGGTCTTCCAGCACCGGCAGAGGTCTGCGCTGGACAAGTCCTTAAAAAGAACAGCTCAGTTTTGAATGAAATCGGGGGTTTCTGCACACATGGATTGAAAAAGATACCTATTAGCACCCAAGAGTCCCAAAGTAAGAATAATTGGAAGCAGGGGACGTCGGATAAGGAGTTAGATAGCACATTTAACTCAAAAAATAAAAGCAAAGTCATCAAGCAGGAGGACTCAGATGATGAGTATGAACCACAGCCAGGTTGTTCAAACATGAAGATCGATGGGTGGGCAACCGAAAGGACCTACCGGGCCTCTGAAGCCTGTCACGGTAATATCGGTTATAAGAAACATGAGGAGTCAGAGGAAGAGTTCTCGACTACCAGTGCTCGTACGAGTGATAAGTCCAACGGTAACGTTGTCACCGATGGAGTAGAAAATGACTCCAAAAACCCCCAAAACGAGGGCGAGTCAGACAGGAAAGACATCGAGAACACGCAGGGCGAGTCCGATGACGAGTCGTCGACTACAGGTGATGATCACGCCCCGCCTGATACGAAGGATGAGCCACAAAATGACTCCGAAAACAAAGGCCAGTCCCAGATCGTCGCTCTCGATTGGGAGTGGTGGGAGTCGAATGATTTATGCGTCGCCGACGCGTCGCGAGCTAACGATGAAAGCGACGCCGGTTCCATCGATAACATCATCGACTGGGAGTGGTGGGGGCTGGATGGTGAGTTCAGGGGTTTACGTCGGTTCCTGGAAGGTGAGTCCCTTAATGAGGTCTACAAGAAGCAGGGGAAGACTAGCCAGCCGGGTAGCTCTGATGTGATTGGCTAGACAGCCTACCGGGCCTTCGAGGCCTGGGAGGCGTCTTGAGTCTTTATTCTGGACTCAGAGGCCAAACTGTGATATTTGTGTTTAAGAGGATGGTTTGTGATATAGAATGAAATGAACAAATATATTTTGCTACTTTTACACTGTGCATTCCCCCTGCTCTGGCGTTCGCCCCTCTCATTCTCCCCTTTA
>NC_048409.1:29585260-29587092 GCF_013103735.1 Etheostoma cragini
CCCCCTGCTCTTGCATCTCCCCCTCTCATTCCCCCTGCTCTTGCATCTCCCCCTCTCATTCTCTGCTCTGGCATTCCCCCTCGCATTTCCACTGCTCTAGCATATCCCGCTCTCATTCCCCCTGCTCTGACGGTCCTCTCTTGGACTTAACTTAAATTAAATAAAGGAACAAAAAAAATCCACATTTTTAATTTTTTGTATCTATAGATTTTTTTAGGTATTTTTAGGCCTTTATTGACAGGAAAGCTGACTAAATGAAAGGTGAGAGAGGGGGGAATGACACAGGGCCACAGGACGGGACCAAACCCGGGCTTGCTGCATTGTGGAGTAAACCTCTACATATGTGCGCCCGCTCTACCAACTGGACTAACCTGGCGCCCTCATTTAACCCTCGTGTTGTCTCCACCTCCGGGACCCTCTCGTGTCCCTCGGGTCAAACTGACCCGGGACTTAATTGGGGTTTTAAAAACAATTCTGAAATCAAATTTTACTTCATAATCTATTAACAAATATTGTCTTCATCTCCATTTCCAACAGCTGAGATAACATCTATGTTTATTGAATGCAATCAGTCTCTACAAGCACACTATTAAACATGGAAGTGGGGTTTTTATCATAAGGTTATAATTAATGTTAAAAATTCACTATGGAAACAACATAAGTGTCATATCCAGAATAATGTTCTGAGTCAGGAATACATGTTTATCTCAGGAAATTAGGAAAGGACGCTGATTTCAGGTAGAAAACATGGAACTGGTTCCATCTTCTCGTAAAAATTTGAAATGGGTCAATTTGACCCGAATAGGTTACATGGGTGAAATGAATCCGAAATAATTTTTTATAATTTCCTATAAATGAGGTTTATTGACCATAAATCACCAAAATAACTGTAAAACTAAAGTTAATAAGTCAGTGTTATGTAGTGTTGAAAAGTTAAAAAAGTGAGAAAAATTGAAAAAGACATCAAAAGTGTTGAAAAAAGGGACAAAAATGTGAGAAAACGTTTTTAAAAAACACATCGATAAAAAGCAAAAGCAAAGTGTTGACTTTCTATTTTGACGGGAAGACAACACGAGGTTCAAGGACGCTCATTGGCCGGTGAGTGCCTGTTAGGTGAGCAGTGATTGGCTGAGCAACGTGTCTGTCATATCTGTGGGGGGGGCTGCAGAGTGCAGACCAGACCCCCCAGATCCAGTCCGCCTGCTCCGAGTGCAGCCAGAAGCCTCCAAGACTCTAACAAACATAGAGATGGGCTCCAAAGGATCCAGCTTGAACAGAATCCCAGACGCCCAGGAGCTCATGCAGGAAACCGGCTGTGAGTTCGACTCTCTTCACTCTAGTTGCTTGGTTGTTGGGGTGCAAGATCTTAGACAAGGAAGAGTTAGTAGGAACTAGAAGAGGGACTAGATCAGCCCTAAATGGTTCACTCTATAGGGAAAACAAGTCGAGTCCCTTCTGGATCATGGCGCTTGTTTTTGCTTCAGTTCACACGTTTCCTTCATGTGAATCTGACGTTAAAGTTGAAGGGTTTTGTGGAGTTGTTGTTGCTGACGGACGTGCAGCGGCAGCTGGGAAACACGAAGTCACGCCAGATGTTTCCTGCTGCAAATGATCTCCTTTAACAACATGAGCAGACTGAAAATAAGTCCCTTAGTTTCCTAGTTGTGCTTTTACATATTCACACGTCTTTTTAACCCTCCTGGCGTCCTCGGGTCTTTTTTACAACATTTTCCACGTCAGAAATTTGGGTTTTGTTGAAAGAAATTGTCAGTCTGTGGATGTGTTATCTGTTGAGGAGTGCGTCTGGGCTCCCTGATAGCTGCGGGTTGGGG
>NC_048409.1:29587242-29590674 GCF_013103735.1 Etheostoma cragini
GGGGTGGTCTGGGCTCTCTGGTAGCAGGGGGGAGGCTAACCCAGTTTGTGTGTGAACACCCTTAACGGTCCACACTGATCCAGGTTACTCTGCTGCTTTAGCTGCAACTACTGGTGCAGAAATTACATAAAATTAAAGTAAAATTAAAGGTCAAGATGCTTTGCTGTTCTGTAATTAATCTGATATCTATGGATCCAAATAATAAAGTTCATGACATGTTCATCACTTTATTATAATTTATGTTAAATGTCATTTTTTATAGTGCAGTATCTAAGAGTTTGATGTGATCTTTGGAAGGGATGTGAGGAGTTGGATGTGATATTTGGAGGGGATGCAAGGAGTTGGATGTGATCTTTGGAACGGATGTGAGGAGTTGGATGTGATCTTTGGAGGGGATGCGAGGAGTTGGATGTGATCTTTGGAACGGATGTGAGGAGTTGGATGTGATCTTTGGAGAGGATGTGAGGAGTTGGATGTGATCTTTGGTTTGTCACGTTACAGAATCCTACATGTTCCCTAGCATGTGACCTAAACATAATCTATATCAGTGATTCCCAAAAGTGGGGGTCGGGACCCACAGGGCGGTCGCAAGCCAGAGAGGGGGGGTCGCAAGTTGATTTCCAGAAATAAAAATTAAAATTTTAAAACAATTATAAACTGCATATGTTCGCCATGATTTCAACACAAGATAAAACTAGTGTTTATACTAGTTTATATACGTTTATTGGGGGGGGTTGCAAGTCACTTGCACCGTTACTTTGGGGTTCGTGGGCTGAAAGTTTTGGGAACCCCTGCACTGTATAACGTGCGTCTAAGATCTGGAAGAGGAGAGAGTGCTCATTGGGTTAGAGCTCTCCGAGCTGCTGCAGAGCTTGTAGATTGACGCTGAATTTTTGATACAATGGACTTTATAATCAGGAAACGGTGTCGCGGCGGCTTTCTCTCAACACATCATCCAGCGTTGCTGTTCAGACACAACGATAGCCAAAAGGTTTTTATTTTATTTTTATTGTTTTCCTCTTTTTATCTCCATACTGTATTCTTCTCGCTAAAAACTGCTGCTGGAAATTTAAATTTCCTTGCGGGAGTCATCCCAGGATTAATAAAGAGAAGTCTACGTCTATTAAAGGTCCCATCCCATGAATATTTCACTTTATGAGGTTTGTTAACAATAACATGAGTCTCCCCCCCTCCCCCCCCCCAGCCTGCCTATGGCCCCCCAGTGGCCATAGGCAGGCTTATGAGGTCATAAGGGGCCAGGTTACCTCCCCTTTCTCTGCTTTGCCTGCCCAGAGAATTTGCCCCGCCCCCCCACCCCATGAGAGAAAGAGAGACACCATGGCTTTCAAACGAGCAAAGTGGCAGTTAAACAACGCCACACCCCTAGCCTCCACCTTCCCCCGCCCCTTCTCTTCCACGAAAGCTTAGATGGGCCGAGCTGGAATCTTCCCCTCATGATGTCATAAGGGGCAAGGTTTCCTCCCCTTTCTCTGCTTTGCTCGCCCAAAGAATTTAAAGGACAAATGAAAGAATAAAAATGAACCGGCTGCAGTACAAACCAGTGAAATATAAAACATGGTCTGTTGTAGCTTTGCTGATGTACTGATGGGTTATTATCAAAGGTTCTCTGTGTTTCAGTCTCCGCCGCTCACATCCTCCGTCTCTACGAGAGGTTCGAGTTCCTGGACGTAGACCAGCGGGGAGAGCTCAGGTCCGTGGACATCTGGGTTTAAACCTCTGACTATCACAGTTGAAGCAAATTGTCCATGTGGACAAATTGTGTGTGAGACGTGGTTGAGCTTATTCCGTATTTCTCATGTTTTATGTGACAAAATGAAGAAAAGTTATTGTGTGTGTGTGTGTGTGTGTGTGTTATTCAGGCCTGAGGATTTCGGAGCGATTCGGGAGTTGTCCTTAAACCCCGTCGGAGACAGAATCGTCGGTGCCTTTTTCTCTCCAGGGTGAAGCAGCTGACGTTACACTGAATTACATCAGATAATAAAATGACAACGATGGTTACTGAGAAAAGTTACTTTAACATTAACACTGTTTAATCGTCATGTTGTCCTCATGTTCTCCTCATGTTGTCCTCATATTGTCCTCATGTTGTCCTCATGTTGTCCTCATGTTGTTGTCATGTTGTCCTCATGTTGTCCTCATGTTGCCCTCATGTTGTCCTCATGTTGCCCTCATGTTGCCCTCATGTTGTCCTCATGTTGTCCTCATGTTGCCCTCATGTTGCCCTCATATTGTCCTCATATTGTCCTCATGTTGTCCTCATGTTGTCCTCATGTTGCCCTCATGTTGCCCTCATGTTGTCCTCATGTTGCCCTCATGTTGTCCTCATGTTGCCCTCATGTTGCCCTCATGTTGTCCTCATGTTGCCCTCATGTTGCCCTCATGTTGTCCTCATGTTGTCTTCATGTTGTCCTCCTGTTACCCCATGTTGTCCTCATGTTGTCTTCATGTTGTCCTCCTGTTACCCCATGTTGTCTTCATGTTTTCCTCATGTTGTCCTCATGTTGTCCTCATGTTGCCCTTATGTTACCCTCATGTTGTTGTCATGTTGTTCTCATGTTGTCCTCATGTCGCCCTCATGTTGTCCTCATGTTGTCTTCATATTGTCCTCATGTTGCCCTCATGTTGTCCTCATGTTGTCATTTAATGATTAAATAAGGTAATGTCTCCAAAATTACTCAGTTATAAGTTGTCTTCTGATACTTGGACTTCAGCGCTTACTTCTAACCCTCATGTTGCCCTCAACATCCATTCCTTTAATTTTAGTCTAAATAATTCCTAATTTACAATCAGTAAAAATGTAAAAAAATGCAAACTAACGATGCATAAATCAAAAGTTAAGTCAATACTTAACTTACTTACTTGAAAAACAACACTTTTAATCCTTCACACGACAAACTGTGACACAACTGGAGTTATGAGAGCACTTCCTTGTCCATCCTGTGTTTGTTAGTCACCTTGAAAAGGAAACAGGAAACAGGAAACAGGTAACAGGAAACAGGAAACAGGAAACAATACTCTTTCCTCTCTTTTTCTCCAGAAAGGAGACTTTGGACTTTGCCTCCTTCGTTCGGATTCTGGCTCATTTTCGTCCCACAGAAAAAACCCGAACCAGAGACGGAGCCCAGCCGGAACCGGCCCACAGCAGGACCGGGAAACTCAAATGTGAGTCCACTTTGGTTTCTTCTTCTTCAACATCACATTTCCACTGGTTGTGATCCACTAACGTCCGTCCCTCCGTCTGTCTGTGTGCTCAGTTGCTTTCCAGATGTATGATCAGGACCGAGATGGAAAGATTTCCCGAGAAGAGCTTCTTCAGGTCTGTTAAAGATCTCATGAGTCTCTTTATATAGACCTTAGTGGTCCCCTAATACTGTATCTGAAGTCTCTTTATATAGACCTTAGTGGTCCCTA
>NC_048409.1:29590774-29594047 GCF_013103735.1 Etheostoma cragini
TTATATAGACCTTAGTGGTCCCTAATACTGGATCTGAAGTCTCTTTATATAGACCTTAGTGGTCCCCTAATAGTGTATACTGGGGGGAGGGGGGAACTTATATTAAAGTAAAAAAAACTCATAAAGTGACATTTTCACGCCATGGGACCTTTAGGACATAAGTCGTTTCTGGATGCGATGATTGATCGGTTGCTAACGGTGACCGACAGGTGTTGCGGGCGATGCTGGAGATGCAGGTGACGGAGGAGCAGCTGCAGAGCATCGCCGAGCGAGCCATCCAGGAAGCAGACCTGGACCAGGATGACGCCATCTCCTTCGACGAGTTCAGAAAGGTGGGAGGGGTCCACGAAATTAGGGACCAAATAGACAGTAATAGGGGATACTAACGTAAACCTAAGCACTGCTCTCACATCTAGAATCTCGTTTAGTATTTAAGTTAAAGTATTGTTGGGCGCCTGGGTTGCACAGATGGTCTAGCGGGCGCCCGTGCATATACATAAGCAGCGGGCCAGGGTTCGACTCCGTCCTGCGCCCCTTTATCTGCATGTCATTCCCCCCTCCCCCCCCCCTTCCTTGTCTTCTGCTGTCCAATCAGAAAAATAATGGCTGAAAATGCTCCAAAAAATAATCGTAAAAAACAAAAAAAAATTAGAAAAGTACTATTGTGAGGAGAATTTTTTTGCTGTATTAACCTAAGTCTTTAAACAATGAAGTAATCGTTTTATACAGTTATAAAGCATGAACTTAAGTGTATAAATTATGTATTACCTTGACAATTTTAACATAGATGACACTAATATCAACAAAAACCAACAACTTCCAGTGTTTCCAAATACTAAAGTTCTGAAATATCATCAAATGTATGTGTGTTTTCATCTATAGTAGGAAACGTATGTATCTTTTATTTCATTAAAGTTGTGGTTTTACTTTGTTTTCAGTCACTGGAGAAAGTGGACATCGATCACAAGATGAGTATCCGCTTCCTGAGATAAAGACTCCGCCGGCGGCCATTTTGGGGATTTAAAGGAAGACCGTCAGTCGTCTTGTCTTTCTAAATCCTGCTGCAGGAGACACAACATGGAGACACCACAAAGTGTGTAGTTTGTCTTTTATATTCAGTTTATGATCTGGAGAGAAACCAGATCAGAGGTATCACGGACCCAAATACCGTATTAACCCCAATGATTATCAGGCCCCCCTTCTTTTTAAGAACTCAATTTTGGAACAATACTTTTTAAAGACTAAATCTCATTTTAATAAAGAAGTCTGTTTGATTGTTTTTTTCTTAAAGTGCTCATATTCTGCTTCATTTTCAGGTTCATAATTGTATTTAAAAGTTGGACCAGAATGGGTTTCCATGGTTAAAATTTTCAAAAAGCACTATGTTTTTGTTGCTGCAGCTCCTCTTTTCACCCTATGTGTTGAGCTCTCTGTTTTAGCTCCAGAGTGAGACATCTCACTTCTGTTCCATCTTTGTAGGGAGTTGCACATGCTCAGTAGCTAGGTTAGGACTACTAGCCAGTCAGAAGCAGAGTATGAGGGTCCTGACAGTACCTAGGTAAGGACTACTATCCAGTCAGAAGCAGATTATGAGGGCCTGACAGGACCTAGGTAAGGACTACTAGCCAGTCAGGAGCCGAGTATGAGGGCCCTGACAGTACCTAGGTAAGGACTACTAGCCAGTCAGAAGCAGAGTATGAGGGCCCTGACAGTACCTAGGTAAGGACTACTAGCCAGTCAGAAGCAGAGTATGAGGATGCTTGCCCGCTAGCTAGCTTAGCGCTGTTTCACAACCGTGACAATGCTAATTTAACTAGCTTTAGCTATCATTGCTATCATTGCCATGTTGTGTTATGAATCAGCCTGTGATTCGGGATAAATGATGCCACAGTCAGCTTATCTCATTCAGTTGTACTGCAGTAGTGCACAGAATCGCCATGGTTACCAAGCATTTACCGCATGGCGTTTACTAGCGGAGGGTAGTCCGCCTATCTGTCCGAAGACCCCGCGGATCCGGGCAACCACGCAGGCCAAGTGTGTGAAAAGCCCTTTATGCTTTAACAAGCTGAGACTGTCTTTTACTTCATATGGACATCATATTCGAAGTTTATGGCTCAATTCACACGTTCTCTACCTATTTACTGCTGTTTTTCCGAATTAAGGTCCCATTGTGGTCCACTGGAAGAGGGTACGTAGACTTCACCTTTCCATGTGGAGAAAATCAAGGTTTTCAGTCAGAGAATCTCAGGAAATGTTAAAATGAATGCAGAGGTTGGACCTATCTGCCTGTAATGAAGTATCTCCGTGGTTTGTAGTACTAACTCTTAAATAAATGACTTTAAACTCATATTGCGTGTATCAGTGTGAGCTCTTTTAACCTTTGTCTAGCAGCAGTTTCCTTCCCGACATCTGTACGAGTTCAGAAACTGGACGAAGTTCTGTCTAGTGTGTCATGACTGTTATGATTGAATGTTTTAACGGTTTTAATGGTTCACAATCCAGGGTCACCGCGCTGATCAACCGTCTCGTGCCAAACGCAGATTTAACCTCGTAAATACCAAAACACCGAATAAATAAGTTGATTCCAGGCACGTACACGTACCTTTTTCCTTTATTTCAAAGATGTCAATCCCATCAGGACGTGATGATCACCAGCTGTTTTAAATCTGAATGTTGATCACATCCCATTGGTTCTCGCCTGTTTTGGTTGGCGACCCATTTTTACTGAGAAAAATGCATGAATGCATTTTAGAGACCTAAAACACTAAATTAAATTAGTTTATATTGAGAATACTTGCAGTTCTTACCTGGCTGTCAGACAGCCCTTTACGACCGAAACTGTTACCTCTGCTCTCGTCAAAGCCAACAGACTCCTTTGGCAAAAACAGACATCTTACCTCGCAGGGAGTTGCTTCTCTACTGCTGCCTCCATTGGTTAGTTTTCCTAGTTCCACAACACAAACTAACTTAGCAATCAAGGCAGCGGTTTTTGATCAGGTTAATGTTGTGAGTCCAAGTTTCCCCTATGTACCATTTACATAGAAAGACAGATAGATAGATAGATAGATAGATAGATAGATAGATAGATAGATAGATAGATAGATAGATAGATAGATAGGTAGATAGATAGATAGATAGATGGATGGATAGATAGATAGATGGATGGATGGATGGATGGATAGATAGATAGATAGATAGACAGATAGATAGATGGATGGATAGATAGATAGATAGATAGATGGATGGATGGAAAGATAGATAGATAGATAGATA
>NC_048409.1:29594147-29596764 GCF_013103735.1 Etheostoma cragini
AGACTACTACACGAGACCGGGGACGAGACTAAAACACAGACATGAGGAGACAAGACCCAGACTATCAAAATAAAACAGCTGATTGGTTCACAATCGACTCATCATGATGACGTTTTATACACACTCTTTATTGATTTTGAATCGGAGGGATTTTAACTGCTACTTGTCTGATTTAAAGGCTTATTCTATGCAGAAAAAAATGTTGTTAGACGTCAGAGAGACTAAATCTGATCAGCTCACGGATCATCTACAGTCTGTTGTTAATTAAAATCAGCAAGAGATCTCATGTGGAGCATTCTGAGATCTACTCTGTCATAATTAAAACAACTATAGACTGTGTACCAGCTGATATGTGGGTCTGATTATATTTGATTAAATCAGAATTGCACCACTGTGTTTCTGTCACTTCCTGTCCAGTCTGAAGGCGGTTGGAATCGGCTGGAAACTGTCCGACTGTACCGCGTTTTTTTGTACACACGTATACATATGTATACATATGTATATACACATATACATATATATATATATGTGTGTGTTTATGTTTCTTTGGACGAGTGCAAGTTTGTTGGAATGGAAAAAGAAAAACATACCGGGGGAATCGGCAGTTCTGCTTCTGATTTTGTGAAGACCAAATTGAAAGCTTATTTTGATCCATTTTAAAATTTAAAAATGAAATCGTGACGTCCCTAGAGTCCGTATTCTCTGCAGTTTGCATGTTTTCATTCAGATCACGTTACTTACTCAGTGATCTTCGTCCAGAGGAGGAGACCTCCAGAGTCTAAGGACTCAGGCTCCATACCAAGAGAAACCTTTACAACATCTTGACATTCAGCCTGCACTCCAAAGAACAGGAACGACAACAACCAGGAGATTAATCTCTTGACAGATGCTAACAGATGTGGCGCCAAGACAAAAGGAATCCGTTCTTATTAACACACAAAGACGTGAGGAATGGCAGCTTAAGGTTTCTGATCTTCTCCAGCTGTTTCGCATCGCTGGCTGCTGTAGGAAGAGGAGATGTTAAGCAATGCCTCAACCTACTGGTCTTATGCAGGAAGTGCACCGATGGGCAACTATTTCTGTGATAAAGCTTTCACGAACTAAATTTAAAAAATATTTTCTTTCCATTTAACTTTAAAAACACATACTTGTTCTCAGTATCAGGGCTCAGGCTCCATACCAAGAGAAACATCTACAACATCTTGACATTCAGCCTGCACTCCAAAGAGCAGGAATGAAGACAACCAGGAGATGAATCTCCTGACAGTGAAGGCTGTGGAAACTTGTCTTGGAGCCACATCTGTGGAGCCATCACAAGTGGAATCAGTTTCTTTTTAAAACAAAAAGAAGAGAGGAATGGGAGCTTAATGTTTCTGATCTTCTCCAGCTGTTGAGGATGTCCAAAGAGCAGGAATGAAGACAACCAGGAGATGAATCTCCTGACAGTGATCTTCTCCAGCTGTTGCACCGCTGGTTTCTGTAGGAAGGGGAAATGTTAAGCAATGCCTCAACCTACTGGTCTTATGCAGGAAGTGCACCGATTGAAAACTATTTCTGTGATAAAGCTTTTATGTACTAAAGTTAAAATATATTTTATTTGTATTTATCTTTAAAAACACAAACTTAATACACAAAGTATGTGGACAGCCCTGTGTACAAACTGTAGAATACTTTGATTTGTTTGAGCATACATTGACATTTTAGACGATAGTGTTCTTCCAACTTTGAAACAACAGTTTGTTTTGGGTCCTTTCTACATCACAATGATGTCTTTTCCACCAAGACTAACCAGGTGCTGGTTCTGGTTCTGGTGCTGGTGGCAGTTCGGTGCTTGTTCTACTCGCCAGTTCTCTAAGAACCAGCTGGATCTTCCCCAGCCTGAGACCCGGCAGACCGGTGGTTTCCTCCCCAGACCACGGTGGTTCTGGTTTTCCATCCATGTCCAAAGCTAACATTAACAGCTCTCTATGGTTAACAGCTGACCGGGGTTTTCAAAAATGGCCGCCAGAAGTTTTTGTTTTCGAACGTCATGATAACCCCGCCCCCCCCCCCCCCTCCAGCACCTGACGTAACCGGTTCTTATCTCTAGACCAGCGCCGAGTTGGTGCCGAGTTGGAACCCGTGTTCTTGGCCCAGAGCCCGGTTTACTTGGGTGAAAAAGCAAAGAACCGGTTCCATATTTGGCCCTGGCTCCGAACCAGCACCAGAACCTCCTCGGTGGAATAGACATAAATGTCCCAAGCTCCATTAAGAAATGGTTTTCCCATTTTGGTGTGAAGAGCTCGACTGTCTTCTGACCTTTTTGGAGATTTTGATACGAATTTCATGGGCTGTTTCTAGTATTTCGAGAGGCTGGCAGCGTTAGCCTTGACATACTTTGCCATATATGGGATTTCAACTTGCAGAAATTATAGTTTCTGTACAGTTTCTAACGCAGTTTACTGGGTTGTAAACTCTAAAAATCCACAATATGGGTTTTGTTTTAGAAACATATTTTTTGTATGTTCTGGTGGAGGGGTACAATTTCCTTCGGGATAACTAAAATATCTATCTATCTATCTATCTATCTATCTATCTATCTATCTATCTATCTATCTATCTATCTATCTATCTATCT
>NC_048409.1:29596864-29598030 GCF_013103735.1 Etheostoma cragini
CACACACACACACACGCTCACACACAGACACACAAGCACACACGCACACACAAAGACACACACGCACGAATACAGACAGGCAAACACACACACACAGACACATACACACACACAGATACACACGCACACAAACACACAGACACACACGCACAAATACAGACCCACACACGCACAAATACAGACACACAGCACAAATACAGACGCACACACAGACACACACACGCACAAATACAGACACACACGCACAAATACAGATGCACACACAGACACACACACGCACAAATACAGACACACATACACACACACACACAAATACACACAAACAGACACACACAGTCATCAGTTTATTTTTACACTGTTAATTGTCTCGTTTAATACCTGGAAGTCTAGAAGTTGCAGAGATCAAAACTTTGATGCATTTTTTTTTTTTGTTGTTGCAGGAAATTAAGCGTTTGACGCTCGAAAGTACAAAAAAGTTACAAAGTGGAAATAAAGACGACAAAATTCTGGAAATTGTTGCCGTGAAGTGAAAAAAAAAGTTTGAAAATTGCATATTTAAGTTTAGAAAAAGATGGTGGTGAAGGTGCAGATTTAAGTACTGTCTGGTTTGTGGATCTGATTCTGAACTGGACTCATGAATGTCTTCCAGGCCAAGCTGGTGGATTTCTTCCTGTTACCTCCGAGGGTTAGCGTCATGGTCGCCCGGTAGAGCACGACGTCGAAGGTCCCTCCCTTGATGTGGACTGGCAACCCGTTGTCCTCCTGTAACCATGGAAACGACAGGGTTACGTGGTAATGTGTTAGCATGAGATCGGTTTTAGGGAGGTTCGGGTATCATTGGAGAATCACAGTAGTCATTCGTTTGTAATTACAAATGAAATTAATTACAAAAAAATTATATTTGTTTCAAAAGGACAAGAATTCCTTTCATCGTTGTACATTTTGGAATGAAAAAGTCTGTCATTGAAAACCACAAACAGTCCTGTTTGTTTTTGTTTTTTTATTTCAGTTTTTCGGCGCATCGCGGCGCAAAGCCCGAGTATCTTTGCTATTTTAAGACCAATGCAGCTGTTAGTTTGCTGGTCTTTGAGGGAGGTGTGTTCAGGTGCATTCTGGGTGTGCTGGTCTTACAGGGAGGTGTGTTCAGGTGCATTCTGGGCGTGCTG
>NC_048409.1:29599691-29603126 GCF_013103735.1 Etheostoma cragini
TAGTGTGTTAGTACTTTTTGCATTGTCAGTTTTGTTTGTGAATTTATATATGATATATTTGTGAGTAATTTTGGTTGTGTTTATTGTCTTTTGGATGTATTGTTTGGACCCCAGGAAGACTAGCTGTCGTCTCGGCGTCGGCTAATGGGGATCCTTTGAAATAAACAAATAAACTCCGACGCTTTTACGGTCCGGCGTCATGAAGACCTTGGAACCGGAGCCGTTGGAGACCAACGCAGCGTCTCTGGCGGCTCCGTGGGAGCGGGCCGTGTTGTTATGGGTTCGGCTCCTTTGTTTCAGAGTGGGAACATGACCACGGTGTTAAAGGGCTCTGCAGCTAGGAACGGGGGATTATTGATGGAGTGAAGACGTGATAAGGAGCCGGAGCTTTAAGAGGACCGACTGCAGGTAATAACAAAGGCTCGGCTTTTATCTGAGGAATTATGGGAATTTGCTTTGCCGATTGGACTTTGATTCATGTCCACTGTCTCGTCTCTGCAGGGTATTGCACCCTGAATCCTGCAGGGGGGGGGGTTCTACAGATGTAAAATCACTGCAGCAGGTTCACTTGGTGTTAAAGAAGGAAGGTGACAGAAAGAAAGAAAGAAACAAAGAAAGAAAGGAAGGAAGTTTGTCCACATTGTGTTCATTTCTCAGTTGTAATGAGTGTACAAACACACACAGACACACACACACACAGACACACACACACACACACAAGACACACACACGCACGCGCACACACACACACACACACACACACACACACACACACAGACGCACACACACACACAAGACACACACACACACGCACACACACACAGAGACACACACACACACACAGACACAGACACACACACACACACAGACACACACATACACAAACAGACACACAGACAAAGACACAGACACACACACACACACAGACACACAGACACACACACACACACACACAAAGACACACGCCACACACTCACACACAGACAGAAAAACCCACACACACACGCACATACAAACACCCACAGACAAACACACACACACAGACACACACACACACACACACACATGCACACACACACACACAGACGCACAGACACACACGTTTTCCCTTCTCTGCTTCCTGATTGGTTAAAGTGTTGTGTTGGGATGCTGTGATTGGCTGTCAGGAGTGTCCCGCCCCCAGCTCGGCCCGATGTGACCTTGGTAGACGGTTAAAAAGTCATCCAGCTTCTCTTAAAGAGACAGTGTGTGTGTGTTGACACTTCATACAGTATATACTGTATATATATGCTGTAGTATGCTGTGTATATACACAGTGTGTATAAATACAGTATATATACTGTGTACATATCAGATATATCAGATATCTGAAAGGTTTTGGCACTTTTGCAGGCGCTTTTTAGACGTTTTTTGGGACTTCTCCTGAAGCTTTTTACATATTTTTACATGTTCATAAGACACGCAACAACACAGTCGGAGACATGGAATTATTCTCTCAAGTAAAAAACACGTTTTCTGAAGTTTATTGTCACTTTAACTTGCACTTTGTACTTGTTATGTGTGTATTTGTTATGTGTGTATCTGTTATGTGTGTATCTGTTACGTGTGTATATGTTATGTGTGTATATGTTATGTGTGTATCTGTTATGTGTGTATCTGTTATGTGTGTATATGTTATGTGTGTATATGTTATGTGTGTATCTGTTATGTGTGTATCTGTTATTTGTGTATCTGTTATGTGTGTATATGTTATGTGTGTATCTGTTATGTGTGTATCTGTTATGTGTGTATCTGTTATGTGTGTATCTGTTATGTGTGTATATGTTATGTGTGTATCTGTTATGTGTGTATCTGTTATGTGTGTATCTGTTATGTGTGTATTTGTAATGTGTGTATTTGCTATGTGTGTATCTGTTACGTGTGTATCTGTAATGTGTGTATCTGTTATGTGTGTATTTGCTATGTGTGTATTTGCTATGTGTGTATTTGCTATGTGTGTATCTTTTACGTGTGTATCTGTTATGTGTGTATCTGTTACGTGTGTATCTGTTATGTGTGTATCTGTTATGTGTGTATCTGTTATGTGTGTATCTGTTATGTGTGTATCTGTTACGTGTGTATCTTTTACGTGTGTATATGTTATGTGTGTATCTGTTATGTGTGTATCTGTTATGTGTGTATCTGTTATGTGTGTATGTGTGCGTCTGTGCTGCAGACTCAACATGTCGCTGTGTGTGTTGGTGTGTACGTGCGATCCTGCAGTCAGTGTGTATATATAGATCACATCTTTAACTCGTATGACACCGACACACACACACACACACACACACACACACACACACACACACACACACACAAACACACACACACACACACACACACACACACCATAGAGTCAAATACAGCGTCCCTTCTGTCCTTTCAGGACAAAGATCAGGCCTCAACACCCTTACTTTCTGCACAAATACACAAATACACACTTCCTCTTTCTCATCTCGTCTTTTAGCGTCTGACTCGACAACAGAAACACACACACACACACACACACACACACACAGACACACACAGAGAAAGGAAAAATTTAAGAAAGTATGGTAGTTACCATGAGGTGGTTCATGTCTGTGGCTGTGTTGTGTTTCAAGCTGCGCTGCCTTGCTTCACCCTGACAAGGACACACACACAAACACACACGCACACACACACACACACACACACACACACGCACACACACACACATACACGCACACACACACACACACACACGCAAGCACACACAGGCGTGCAGTATCAGTGTTTCTGAATGTCTGCCAAACTACGATCTGCTGCAGAGGCCAAACTGTGCGCTTAGCAACACAGGAAACACACACACACACACACACACACAGAGACACACACACAGACACACACACACACACACACACGGTTCTGGTTGTTAAGCTGTAAAAGTGATGTGTTGGTGTCCATGGCAACGTCATATTTCATGCACATTTCATTTTTATGTTTTTTTTAAGTGAAAAAACAACAGATTAACGTCCAGCTGAAGTGATTAGAGCAGTAAACACACAACGGATGGGATCACTTCCCGTTTCCAAAATGTGAGGAGAGACAGAGAGAAAGGAAGAGAGAAAGAAAGGAAGGAAGGAGACAGATCGTCTTCTTTTCGTCTCCTGTTGGTCTCCTTTTCGTCTCCTGTTGGTCTCCTTTTCGTCTCCTGTTGGTCTCCTTTTGGTCTCCTTTTTGTCTCATTTTCGTCTCCTTTTCGTCTCCTGTTCGTCTCCTGTTGGTCTTCTTTTCGTCTCCTGTTGGTCTCCTGTTGGTCTTCTTTTTGTCTCATTTTCGTCTCCTTTTGGTCTCCTCTTGGTCTCCTTTTCGTCTCCTGTTCGTCTCCTTTTCGTCTCCTGTTGGTCTTCTTTTTGTCTCCTGTTGGTCTCCTGT
>NC_048409.1:29603226-29604750 GCF_013103735.1 Etheostoma cragini
GGACAGAGAGACAGACAGGAAGGGATAGGGACAGAGGGACAGACAGACAGGTAGGTAGGGAGAAGGACAGAGGGACAGACAGACAGGCATGTTAACAAAATTAAACATGGTGGACTGATCCATTCTGCTTCCTTCTCTACTTCCTCCTTTTTTTCTCTACTTCCTCCTTTCCTTCTCTACTTCCTCCTTTCCTTCTCTACTTCCTCCTTTCCTTCTCTACTTCCTCCTTTTTTTCTCTACTTCCTCCTTTCCTTCTCTTCTTCCTCCTTTCCTTCTCTTCTTCCTCCT
Organism: Etheostoma cragini; assembly: GCF_013103735.1. NCBI lineage: Eukaryota > Metazoa > Chordata > Actinopteri > Perciformes > Percidae > Etheostoma > Etheostoma cragini. The sequence continues at coordinate 29,603,515 of NC_048409.1, forward strand.
TTCGTTCTCTACTTCCTCCTTTCCTTCTCTACTTCCTCCTGTCCTTCTCTACTTCCTCCTTTCCTTCTCTACTTCCTCCTTTCTTTCTCTACTTCCTCCTTTCTTTCTCTACTTCCTCCTTTCCTTCTCCACTTCCTCCTTTCCTTCTCTACTTCCTCCTTTCCTTCTCTTCTTCCTCCTTTCCTTCTCTACTTCCTCCTTTCCTTCTCTACTTCTTCCTTTCTTTCCCACTCTCCTCTTTTCTTTCCTTACCTACTTATTTCCTTCATTACGCGGTCCTTTCCTACCTCCTAATCCAGTTCCTTATCCCCACCTTTTCCTTCCCTAACCCCTCATGTCTTTCTTGCTTCATATTGTGCTTCCTTACATCTCCTTTTCTTTTACCCTTTACCCTCCCTCCTTCCCTCCCTCCCTCCTTCCTTTCTTTGCCACTCAGAAGCTAATCAGACCTCCACCTTGACGGCCATTTTAACAGCAGCTTCCACACCTTGTGTTTTCTCCTTTAACTCCAGAAGTGTAAATGTGAACGAATGAAGCGCCCACCTGGCAGAAGGCCCCGGGCCACTGCAGCGTGAACAGGAGACACCTCCAGGAGCAGAAGGGCTTTTTGTCGTGCAGCTCGGCTGAGTCCTGGTGGCCATATTTGTAGTCCTGCCAGTCGTGTGTGGCGGTGGTGTAGTCAGGAAGCTGCAGTAGACTCAGAGCAACCAGCAGGGGCAGCACCGAGATCCACATGTCCCCAAAAAACCTGAGACCTGAGAATATGAAGACAAACCAAGTGAAAAGGAAATATACTTTGATTTATAAGAAGGTATTAAAGCCTATTTACCTTCTCAAAAGTACTTATCTATCAACATAGATAGCAAAAGATAGCAAAACATCCTGAATGCACCTGAACACACCTCCCTGTAAGACCAGCACGCCCAGAATGCACCTGAACACACCTCCGTCTAAGACCAGGACACCCTGAATGCACCTGAACACACCTCCCTGTAAGACCAGCACACCCAGAATGCACCTGAACACACCTCCCTGTAAGACCAGCACACCCAGAATGCACCTGAACACACCTCCCTGTAAGACCAGCACACCCAGAATGCACCTGAACACACCTCCCTCTAAGACCAGCACGCCCAGAATGCACCTGAACACACCTCCGTCTAAGACCAGCACGCCCAGAATGCACCTGAACACACCTCCCTGTAAGACCAGCACACCCAGAATGCACCTGAACAC
>NC_048409.1:29604850-29606066 GCF_013103735.1 Etheostoma cragini
TCTGTCCCTCTCCCTACCTGTCTGTCTGTCCCTCTCCCTACCTGTCTGTCCCTCTGTCCCTCTCCCTACCTGTCTGTCTGCAGTCCTTGACTGAAGAGACACCCTGCAGAGTTCCTCCCAGTGTGACCAGCTGGACGATCCACGGTCTCTGGTAAATATCACCGACACGTCTCGTCATGTATTATTCATATAAATATTAATGATATAGTGCATGTAATATTCATATATACACCGAATATTAATGATACATTGCATGTATTATCCATATATATTGTAATATTAATGATACATTGCATGTATTATTCATATATATTGTAATATTAATGATACATTGCATGTATTATTCATATATATTGTAATATCATTGATATATTGCATGTAATATTCATATATATTGTAATAATAATGATATATTGCATGTATTATCCATATATATTGTAATATTAATGATACATTGCATGTATTATTCATATATATTGTAATATCATTGATATATTGCATGTATTAATCATATATATTGTAATATTAATGATATAGTGTATGTAATATCCATATATATTGTAATATTAATGATATAGTGTATGTATTATGTATATATATTGTAATATTAATGATATAGTGTATGTATTATGTATATATATTGTAATATTAATGATATAGTGTATGTATTATGTATATATATATTGTAATATTAATGATATAGTGTATGTATTATCCATATATATTGTAATATTAATGATATAGTGTATGTATTATGTATGTATATTGTAATATTAATGATATAGTGTATGTATTATGTATGTATATTGTAATATTAATGCGTGCAGGCCTGTGAAGGCGTTCCGGTGCTGTAGATGTTGGCCGATGTTCCCGTCCGACGTCCAGGTGAGTTCTGGTCCGTTAACGGTGACCTTCATGTCGTCCTCGGGTCAAATTTGACCCGTTTTCACCCGGCTGTCAAAATAAAATAACTTTGGAAAAAACACAAAAAACATTAAAAAAAAAGCTCCAACCACTTTGAAAAGGTGACAAAAATATCAAAACTTTGTCGCCTGTTTGTCGCCTGTCTGTCGCCCGTTCGTCACCTGTTCGTCACCTTTTCGTTGCCTGTTCGTCACCTTTTCGTCACCTTTTCGCCGCCTGTCCGTTGCCTGTCTGTCGCCTGTTTGTTGCCTGTTCGTCACCTTTTCGTCGCCTGTTCGTCGCCTGTCCGTCG
>NC_048409.1:29606203-29608901 GCF_013103735.1 Etheostoma cragini
CCTGTTCGTCACCTGTTCGTCGCCTGTCTGTCGCCTGTTCGTCGCCTGTCTGTCGCCTGTCCGTTGCCTGTCCGTTGCTTGTTCGTCGCCTGTTCGTCGCCTGTTCGTCGCCTGTTCGTCGCCTGTTCGTCGCCTGTCTGTCGCCTGTCTGTCGCTTGTTCGTCGCCTGTCTGTCGCCTGTTTGTCTTCTTTTCGTCGCCTGTCTTTCGCCTGTCCGTTGCCTGTCCGTTGCTTGTTCGTCGCCTGTCTGTCGCCTGTTTGTCTTCTTTTCGTCGCCTGTCTGTCGCCTGTCCGTTGCCTGTCCGTTGCTTGTTCGTCGCCTGTTCGTCGCCTGTTTGTCTTCTTTTCGTCGCCTGTCTTTCGCCTGTTTGTCGCCTGTTCGTTGCCTGTTCGTTGCCTGTTTGTCTTTGTTTTGTTGCATGTTCGTCGCCTCTTCGTCGCCCGTTCGTCGCCTGTTCGTCGCCTGTTCGTCTGCTTTTCGTCGCCTGTCCGTCGCCTGTTCGTCGCCTGTTGTTTGGCCTGATCTCATGTCTGTTTTTTGTTTTTTTCCAGGAGCTGGAGGCCGAGCTGACTGAACACTGGCCGTCCTTACTGCAAACTCAACCCAGCTTCCACTTCTGGTAGCATCTATCATCAAATACACATCAAATATACGTCAAATACACATAAATACAGATCCTGTATGGGACATCAGCCAGAAAGTATCTTGTGCTCACAGTAACCATTCTTAGGCCTGCAAAGTAGTGCTAAAGTTGACAGGTTTAACCCTCCTCGGGTCAAATCTGACCCCCTTTAAAAAATGTCTATATCTGAAATATGAGTTTCTTTTTAACCAAATTACCACAAAACATGGATTGGATTCCTTACAACGCTCTTCATAAATACTGATCACTTTCACTCCTCTGATCTTAACTATTAGTCAAAATAATTCATAATTTCTGATTTTTTAACTCAAATATTAGGTGTAATTCTATATAAATGGGGGTTATTGACCATGAATTCCCAAAAAATAGTGTTAAACTAGTAAGGTGGTGTTAATGACAACTAAAAAGAAGTCTGAAAAGAAGACGTAAATGTCAAATCTTTGTCTGTTTTTAGACCCATCTGTTGACTGTTAATGAAGTGTGTTTTACGACTTCCTTAATTGCTGTTTATTTACATGGAGTCTGGTGGGTTTGGCAAACGCAATTTCCCAGATGTTTTTGTGTTTAAAAATTGGATTTTACTCTTTAACAGAAGGGTCGACCTCCTTAATATCGACAGACACTAAGAATAGTAATATGAGTCTGTCAGGGTTAAAAACAAGCACTTTGTGTTACTTTAAGTTAAACACAAGCTGGACGATTGTCCCATTGACTTCCATTGCAGCTCGTTTCTCCGCTGCCGACTGCAGAGATCTCTCTTAATACAGGACCAATGTCAGAGAGTGTTGTTCCCATCAGACACTCAGACACAAACACACAAACACACAGGAAGATAGGTTGAAGAACACCTTGGTTAGCCTTTAACACGGTGCTAGGCAACATCAGCGTGACCGTGTGACGTGTGTGTGTGACAGGAGAGAGGAGTGGGAGAAGCACGGTGTGTGTGCAGCGTGTGTCGAAGGGATGAACTCTCCACTCAGATACTTCAGCCTCTGCCTCAAGCTACGAGGACGCTATGACATCCACAGGTTAGTTCACACACACACACACACACACGTGCACGCACGCACACACACACACACACGTGCACGCACGCAGACACACACACACGTGCACGCACGCAGACACGTGCACATGCACCCACGCACACACGCACATGCATCCAGGCACGCACACAGACACACAAAAACACGCACATGCACCCACGCACGCACCCACAAACACGCACATGCACCCACGCATGTATGCACACACACACACACACACACAAACAATTACACACAAACAAACAAACACACACACAATCGCGCATGTACCCACACACGCACACACACAATTACACACAAACACACACACACACACAATTACACAAAAACACACACACAATCGCGCTTGTACCCACACACAAACACGCACATGCACCCACGCATGTACGCACACGCACACACACACACAATTACACACAAACCATCACACATGTACTCACACATGCATACACATACACACAAACAAACATGCACACACACACACACACCCCGACACATACACACACATACATACATACACACACATACACACTCACCCCCCCCCCCCCCCCCCCCCCCCCCCCCCCCCCCCCCCCCCCCCCCCCCCCCCCACAGTAAGGTGTCCCTGTGTCCCCTGCAGGCTGCTGGAGGACGCCGGCATCACTCCGACCTGCGAGCGACCGTACAAGGTGACGACCCTGAGAACTCGTCTGATGAGATGTGAACCCATGTTCTGTTACTGAGTCCTGGGCTCCAGACCCTGACTTTTATGAATTTTATGATTTTTTCGACATACTATACTATGACTTTTATGAATTTTTCGTCATACTATACTATGACTTTTATGACTTTTTTGACATGCTACACTATGACTTCATTTGATATAGGCTACTGTTCTATACTATGACTTTTGTGAATTTTTCCAAATACCTATCTATGACTTTTATGATATTTATGAATTTTCGACTTACTATACTATGACTTTTATGATTTTTATGAATTTTTCGACATACTACACTATGACTTTAA
>NC_048409.1:29609001-29610097 GCF_013103735.1 Etheostoma cragini
CATAGTATAGTATGTCAAAAAATTCATAAAAGTCATAAAAGTCATAGTATAGTATGTCGAAAAATTCATAAACGTCATGAAAGTCATAGTATAGTATGTCGAAGAATTCATAAAAGTCATAGTATAGTATGTCGTAAAATTTATAAAAGTCATAGTATAGTATGTTGAAAAATTCATAAAAGTCATAAAAAGTCATAATATAGTATGTCAAAAAATACATAAAAGTCATAGTATAGTATGTCGAAAAGATCATGAAAAGTTATAAAAAGTCATATTATAGTATGTCAAAAAATTCATAAAAGTCAAAAGGTCATAGTATAGTATGTTGAAAAATTCATAAAAGTCATAGTAAAGCATGTCGAGAAATTCATAAAATTCATTAAAGTCATAGTGTAGTATGTCGAAAAATTCATAAAAATCATAAGTCATAGTACAGTAAGTCGAAAAATTCATGAATATCATAAAAGTCATAGTGTAGTATGTCAAAAAATTCATAGAAAGTCAAAGTATAGTATGTCAAAAAAAATCATAAAAGTCATAGTATAGTATGTCAAAAAATTCATAAAAGTCATAAAAGTCATAGTATAGTATGTCGAAAAATTCATAAAAGTCATAGTATAGTATATCGAAAAATTCATAAATGTCATGAAAGTTATATTATGTCGAAAAATTCATAAAAGTCCTGAAAGTTATAGTATAGTATGTCGAAAAAAGTCATAAAAAGTCATAGTATAGTATGTCGAAAAATTCATAAAAGTTATTAAAGTCATGGTATAATATGTCGAAAAATTCATAAAAGTCAAAGTATAGTATGTCGAAAAAATCATAAAAGGACATAGTATAGCGTGTCAAAAAAAATCATAAAAGTTATAGTATAGTATGTCGAAAAATTCATAAAAGTCATGAAAATCATAGTATTGTATGTCAAAACATTCATAAAAGTTATTGAATTCATACTATAATATGTTGAAAAATTCATAAAAGTCATGAAAATCATAGTAAAGTATTTTGAAAAAATCATAAAAGTCATGAAAGTTATAGTATAGTATGTCGAAAAATTCATAAAAGTCATAGTATAGTATGTCGAAAAATTCAT
>NC_048409.1:29610197-29611988 GCF_013103735.1 Etheostoma cragini
TTTCATGACTTTTATGAATTTTTCGACATACTATACTATGACTTTTATGAATTTTTCGACATACTATACTATGACTTTCATGAATTTTTTTACATACTATACTATGACTTTTATGAATTTTTCGACATACTATAGTATGACTTTTATGATTTTTTTTGACATTCTATACTTTGACTTTTATGATTTTTTTCACATGATATACTACTACTTTCTATGAATTTTTCGACATACTATACTATGACTTCTATGAATTTTTTTACATACTATACTATGACTTTTATGAATTTTTCAACATGCTATACTATAACTTTCATGACTTTTATGAATTTTTCGACATACTATACTATGACTTTTATGAATTTTTCGACATGCTATACTATAACTTTCATGACTTTTATGAATTTTTCGACATACTATACTATGACTTTTATGAATTTTTTGACATACTATTCTATGACTTTTATGAATTCTTCGACATACTATACTATAACTTTCATGACTTTTATGAATTTTTCGACATACTATACTACAACTTTTATGAATTATTCGACATACTATACTATAACTTTCATGACTTTTATGAATTATTCGACATACTATACTATGACTTTTATGAATTTTTCGACATACTATACTATAACTTTCATGACTTTTATGAATTATTCGACATACTATACTATAACTTTTATGAATTTTTCGACATACTATACTATGACTTTCATGAATTTTTCGACATACTATACTATGACTTTTATGAATTTTTCGACATACTACACTATAACTTTTATAACTTTTATGAATTTTCCAACATACTATACTATGACTTTTATGAATTTTTCGACATACTATACTATAACTTTCATGACTTTTATGAATTTTTCAACATACTATACTATGACTTTTACGAATTTTTCAACATGCTATACTATAACTTTCATGACTTTTATGAATTTTTCGACATACTACACTATGACTTTTATGAATTTTTCAACATACTATACTATAACTTTCATGACTTTTATGATTTTTTTTGACATTCTATACTTTGACTTTTATGATTTTTTTCACATGATATACTACTACTTTCTATGAATTTTTCGACATACTATACTATGAGTTTTATGAATTTTTCGACATACTATACTATGACTTCTATGAATTTTTTTACATACTATACTATGACTTTTATGACTTGATAATTTTTTTACATACTTCACTATGATTTTTATGAATTTTCGACATACTACACTATGACTTTTATGACTTTTATGAATTTTTCGACATACTACACTATGACTTTTATGAATTTTTCGACATACCACACTATGACTTTTATGAATTTTTCGACATACCACACTATGACTTTCTTGTCTTTTCACACATGTTACACTATGACTTCATTTAATATAGGCTACTGTTCTATAATATGACTTTTTTCGGCGTACTATACTCGACCGTTTGATCACTTTCATGGTTCGAAAAAATGAAATGCACTTTAAGGAAAATACTTTATTACAACAACTGAACATCAAAGGTCAAAACATCCTAAAAGAAATAATAATAAAACCAAAATACATTTCCTAAAAAAGCATCTGAGGATTCATCAGAAACCGGAATAAAGAGCATCGCTGCAGATAAACTGGTATTCACAAACAAAAGTAGATCGTTATGGATATTAATTTAACACGAAAAGCCAAATGTCAACAAAGAGAGGATGGGAGAGGAGAGAGGGAGGAGAGAGGGAGGAGGGAGGAAAGGGAGGAGAGAGGGAGGAAAGGGAGGAGAGAGGGA
>NC_048409.1:29612088-29614076 GCF_013103735.1 Etheostoma cragini
AGATAAAACTAGAGAGATGTCTCACTCTGGAGATAAAACAGAGACCTAAACACACAGGATGAAAACAGGATCTGCAGCAATGTGCAGTGCAACAAAAATATGGTGTTTTTTAGAAAATGTAACCATGGAAACCTAATCTGGTCCAACCTCAAAACACAATTAAATGACCCTGAAGGAGCAGAATGTGGAGCTTTAACATTTCAACCACTCGTTACCGGGGTCGTAATTCGTTATTTATATAAAAATGAAGCAGCAACAACTAATCTACAGCTGGAGGTGGTGACCAGGGTTAGCATGCAGCGTTAGCCGCAGGGACGGCGCGGCCGCTGGGGGTCGATGGGGACGTAGTAGAGGACGCCCCGCGGGGGACACGGGTGCCTGTCGGAGACGTTACGTCCTCCTGCGTGGCGCCCGGACGTCGCGTCCCGGTCGCCGCCGTCGTGGCGATGATCGCAGCCGATGGTCAAGTTGTGAGAGAGAGGGATCTTCACCTGGAACCACAGCTCTCGATCCTGGAGGGGGGGAGAGGGGGGGGGGGTGATGACATCACGCAGGTAGGAAGGAAACACAACTACTACTAGCAGCAAGACCCCAACTAGTACTAGTAGTATATATCTTGTAGTTTTCTGTATATCTTTATCTGTATTTGTATTTGTTCCATTATGAGTACTCACTTTTTCAGTAGTATTTATAACTTGGTTCACTTCCATATAATTTATATTGTGGTTACTTACTTTTGATATAGTATTTAATTATATATCAAAAGTAAATTAAGTCTAACACACTGGACTGAAGGTTCTTGGTTCGGATCCGGGTCGATCCGGGTCTTTCTGTGTGTAGTTGCCATGTTCTCCGCGTGTTTTTGTGGGTTTCCTCCGGGTTCTCCGGGTTCTAACCCCACCATGAAGAAATGCATGCTGGGTAACTAGGACTACAGTTGAAAATCTGCCAATTGGCTAACACTGGCCCATGTACAGAAATGTTGATTTATGGGCATCGTCCGAATCAAATCAATAAATCTATAAATGTGAACGTGTGAAGGACCATCTCCGACTCAGCCTCAGTCTCAGGTGTTCTTCAGGTGGAACCGTTCCTCAGGTGGAGGAACCGTTCCTGATTGAGTGGGTTTCTGAGGACGTGGCCGAACCTAAAACCACACCGAGGCTCCACAGGCGAGCCCAGGTCCCCGATGTGGTGTTTTATCTGAGGGATTCGGCTCCCAGGGACCATCTGTTTTAGTTCAGAAGACCACAAAGAGCCCAAATCGTCCACAAAAACAACACCTAAACCCCCAAAAACTGCTAGGCAACGATGCAACAACAGCCACTAACAGTCCACAGGGTCCAAATAAAAACCCACATGAAACCCAAATGAGGGGAAATCCACCATGACACTGATGTGAAGAAATGGACATAAATATGAGATTATGATGAAAACCATAAAACATGAGGGAGGGAAAGGTCAGAGTCACATTAGGGGTGATTTTGGGGGGGTGATTTTGGGGTGATATGAACTCCTATTAAGTCATGACGATGAGAGGCTGAGAGATCTGGATCGAGGCGGTTTCGGCCAGAACGAGAACATTTCATGGGAAGTTTCTGCTGCGAGACGATAAGCCGAAGTCCTATTTGGACCAACGATGACATCATTATTACATCATCATCATCATCATCGTTATTGCATCTTTATATATCGGCTTCATGTTCACGTTATCGCTGCAAAACGAAGGGAAAAGCCCCCAAAAATAATCAGGTTTCTCCTTAAAAGGAGGGTTTTTTTCCTCGCCGCTGTTGCACTGGGGGGGAACTACTAGAAGGTCTTTGTAAGTTATAGAAATTGGAAATATGACAAGCTGGGGGGAGGCGGAGTGGGGGTTATGTGTTGGAAAAAGCAACAGGCATAAGTATACACCCCCCTATGTTAAAATACAGGGGCATAAGTATTCACCCCCCTATGTTAAAATACAGGGACATAAGTATACACCCCCT
>NC_048409.1:29614176-29615386 GCF_013103735.1 Etheostoma cragini
CGTGTGTGTGTGTGTGTGTGTCCTCCCGTGTGTGTGTGTCTGTGTGTGTGTGTGTGTCCTCTCATGTGTGTGTGTGCAGGTATAACACGGAGCAGTATTCCCCGTATGCGGCCCCGTCCCCTCAGGGCTCCTACCAGCCCAGTCCGAGTCCCCAGAGCTACCACCAGGTGGCGCCCTCACCGGTCGGCTACCAGAACACACACTCCCCGGCCAGCTACCACCCGACACCGTCCCCCATGGCTTACCAGGTAAGAGGGGCGGTTCTCAGGGGGTTTCCCTGGCCCAGGTCTCATTCTTACAGCCTGTGTCGGCCTGTCAGGAAACAGGAAACATCACTGCCTCTATCTCTGCCACGAGAACGTTTTAAAACCCCAAACAACAAATAATGGACTGGAACAGCTCAGTACTTGTGCTGCATTGGGGGGGTTAAAGCTCCACATTCTGCTCCTTCAGGGTCATTTAATTGTGTTTTGAGGTTGGACCAGAATAGGTTTCCATGGTTACATTTTCTAAAAACACCATATTTTTGTTGCACTGCACATAGCTGCAGATCCTGTTTTCATCCTGTGTGTTTAGGTCTCTGTTTTATCTCCAGAGTGAGACATCTCTCTAGTTTTATCTCCAGAGTGAGACATCTCTCTAGTTTTATCTCCAGAGTGAGACATCTCACTAGTTTTATCTCCAGAGTGAGACATCTCACTAGTTTTATCTCCAGAGTGAGACATCTCACTAATTTTATCTCCAGAGTGAGACATCTCTCTAGTTTTATCTCCAGAGTGAGACATCTCACTAATTTTATCTCCAGAGTGAGACATCTCTCTAGTTTTTATCTCCAGAGTGAGACATCTCTCCAGTTTTATCTCCAGAGTGAGACATCTTACTAATTTTATCTCCAGAGTGAGACATCTCACTAGTTTTATCTCCAGAGTGAGACATCTCCCTTTGGTCAGTCCAAGGTTAGCTGGGAGACTTCTTCTAGACCAGGGACACAACAGGGACCTGAAGTAGAACAGGGACAGGAAGTAGTTCTTTTGGAGGTTATGGTCAACTAAAGAAAGAAAAGCCGTAGAAAGCCGTGCAGATGTAGGACATCTCCCCCGGAGACTAAAGACAGAGGACACTCAGAAACCAGATCTCAGCCAAAACATCAATGATATTTTGTGTGTGTGTGTGTGTGTGTGTGTGTGTGTGTGTGTGTGTGTGTGTGTGT
>NC_048409.1:29615486-29616880 GCF_013103735.1 Etheostoma cragini
CGAACCAGCGCCCGCTGCGTGGAGGAGTAGACCTCTATATGGGGGCGCCGGCTCTACCATAGGAGCAGGATAAATGATACACATTACACCTCGTCCGTGGAAGGAAACTAATATCAAGAGTCGATTTGTAACAAGGTACTAATAAAGAGACCAATTACCCCCAATACCCCCCCACCTCCAACAAAGAGATGTGTTAGAGATGAAATGGGGTAAAATGGCTGTTGATACGGGTAACCGTGGTAGAGGTGATGTAATCTAGGCCGTGCATCTTCACATACTAACATACAGGACATGAATGCTCATAAGCTCACAAAGAAAAAAGAAAAAGAAAAAAATCAGGAGAGAATATAAAAGCAACAACAACAACAACAACAACAAAACAGCTACTGTGCTACAAGCTACTGCTTGTGGGGTGGGGGGGGGTGGGGGGGTATAATTAGTTGCCTAGACGCCAATGTCTATATATAGAGAGATCTAACATGATCTAGGAAGGTGTTACGACTGCTGTCGTGCTTGTCTGTGTTTTGCAGTGTGTGTGTGTGTGTGTGTGTGTGTGTGTGTGTGTGTGTGTGTGTGTGTGGGGGTGTGTGGGTCTGTCTGTGTGTGTGTGTGTATATGTGGTGTGTGTGTCTGTGTGTGTGTGTGTGTCTGTATGTGTGGGTGTGTGTGTGTGTGTGTGCGCGCATGTGTGTCCTGTGTTTTCTTATTTCATATGCAAATAGCGCTGCGCCGTTGCTTGGTGACGATTGGTGGAGGCAGCTTTGCCCGACCTGGGATTGGCTGCAGCTGTGGAGTACCGGATATTTAAAGAACTTGGCAAATTTTTATGGAGTTTCCTTTCTGAGAAGCCGAGATAATATTAGATTTTGAATATCTGGTCTCGTGAAATGAAGCGCGTCCTTTATCCAGAGAGAGGACGTCCTGCGGGTCAGGCTACATCCTGGAACTCCAGAAATCCAGACTGGAGGTCCCTTACCTTCGTGAATGGGGGTCTGGGAGCCGTACATGGGGGTCCTGGAGCCGGTGCCGTACATGGGGGTCTGGGAGCCGTACATGGGCGTGCGCAAGTGGGTGGAGGTCATGCCGCTGGGTCTCTTGGCTCCCCTGGAGACAAGGACAGCATTAGTGTACGATCAGGAACTTAGTTAGACTACTACGTGGGGGGCGAGCTCCATAAACGGACATTTTAACGTCTCGGTTTACAAAAATAACATCGTGCACAGTGACAAGCAGCATATAAGATGTTAACGAGAGACTTCTGTAACGTCCTGATCCATGAAATAACTGTCCTTTAATAATAAAAACCTGCCTCTATGGTATTTTAACATAGGGGGGTGTATACTTATGCCCCCTGTATTTTAACATAGGGGGGGTGTATACTTATGCCCCCTGTA
>NC_048409.1:29616980-29618075 GCF_013103735.1 Etheostoma cragini
ATTTACAGATAGAGCAGGTCTAGACCGCTCTATAATTTACAGGTAGAGCAGGTCTAGACCGCTCTATAATTTACAGATGGAGCAGATCTAGACCGCTCTATAATGTACAGATAGAGCAGGTCTAGACCGCTCTATAATTAACAGATAGAGCAGATCTAGACCGCTCTATAATTTACAGATAGACCAGGTCTAGACCGCTCTATAATTTACAGATAGAGCAGGTCTAGACCGCTCTATAATTAACAGATAGAGCAGATCTAGACCGCTCTATAATTTACAGATAGAGCAGGTCTAGACCGCTCTATAATTTACAGATAGAGCAGGTCTAGACCGCTCTATAATTTACAGATAGAGCAGGTCTAGACCTCTCTATAATTTACAGATAGAGCAGGTCTAGACCTCTCTATAATTTACAGATAGAGCAGGTCTAGAGCTCTCTATAATTTACAGATAGAGCAGGTCTACACCGCTCTATAATTTACAGATAGAGCAGGTCTAGACCGCTCTATAATTTACAGATAGAGCAGGTCTAGACCCCTCTATAGTTTACAAGGACCCCACAGTTCTAGTAGCTCCCTCCAGAGCAACAGTGCAACAGTGGAGAGGAAAGTCTCCCTTTAGGTAGAAACCTGGGACAGACCCAGGATCTTGGTAGTCTGACGGTGCCGGGTGGGGGTGAAATGAAGCGTGTCATGAACAGTGACTAACAGTACTAAGAGATTTGTTTGCCTCCATTTCCCAGGTTACATCGGGGTGGTGAAGGACGCGACGGAGTCCACGGCCAGAGTAGAGCTGCACTCCACCTGTCAGACCATCTCTGTGGACCGGCAGCGCTTGACTACCATGTAAGTACTCAGACAAAACCCAGACCAGTGGAGCCTGGACTCAGTCCGGGGCCCCGTTGACACATATACGGTTGTTTTGACAAACAGAGAACTCGCCTCTTAAAACGAGTCTTTTTAAAATCTCCGGCTACAGTGGAGTCTTTTGAAATCTTGGTTTGTACGTAAGCGGAGACATAAGTATACACCCCCTATGTTAAAATACAGGGGGCATAAGTATACACCCCCCCTATGTTAAAATACAGGGGGCATA
>NC_048409.1:29618175-29619250 GCF_013103735.1 Etheostoma cragini
CACACACACACACACAGAGAGAGACGTGAGACAGAACCACAGACACACACACACAGACACACACACACACACAAACACACACACAAACACACACACACACACACACACGGAAGGACACACACACACACACACACACACACAAACAAACACAAACACACAAACACATACACACACACACACGTTAGACGTTTTTACTGCTGATATTGTCAGTGTTTTTCTTCTTGTGATGACTCGAGCCTCCATGTTTATCGACCTCTAAGTCTTTTCTGTGGGAAAAGGGGAACATCATGTGCAAACTATGTGGGATTTAACAATATTCCAAATACATGTGAAGATATTTATACCCCAGACTCTTGATCTTGTCTTTTAAAAGAATGACAGCGGCCCATTCAGAGCTTCCAGAAGCAAGGGAAGAATTTTAAGCCAAAAAAAGGAAAAGCTTGTGTTTCTGCTGGGAGGAACATCACTGAGAGCCGAGAGCTCGCTGCTCACACTCACATGGCAGGCGTGCCAGGCGTCTGGGGGTTGTACTGGGGGTTGACCTGCGGAGAGGGGACTTCTGGGTAACCTGGCGTCTGGGGGTTGGGGGTCCCCCCGTAGCCCTGGGGGGACGGGGAGGGCTCGTCGTCGTAGCCAAAGTCGTACTCCTCTTCATTCCTGGAGAGAAGACAGAACAATTAGAATAAAGACACACACTTATTTGCGTTTGTGTGTGTGTGTCCCTGTGTGAGTGTGTGAAGTGTGTGTGTCTGTGTGAAGTGCAAATGTATCTGTGCCTGTGTGTGTGTGTGTGTGTGTGTGTGTGTGTCTGTGTGTAAGTGCATGTGTGAGTGTGTGTAGTGCATGTGTCTGTGTTTGTGTGCGTGTTCGTCTCTGTGAGTGTGTCTGTTGTTCGTCTCTGTGAGTGTGTCTGTGTGCGTGTGTTTGCGTGCGTGTTTGTCTCGGTGAGTGTGTTTGTGTGTGTGTGTCTGTGCCTGTGTGTGTGTGTGTGTGTGTCTGAGTGAAGTGCCCATGTGTCTGTGCACCTGTGTGTGTGTGTGCATGTGTCTGTGTGTGTGCGCGCGCGTGTGGGTGT
>NC_048409.1:29619350-29621850 GCF_013103735.1 Etheostoma cragini
CCTGCGAGATGCTGGTCTTACCTTTGTAAGAACCCTGCGAGATGCTGGTCTTACCTTTGTAAGGACCCTGCGAGATGCGGACGGTCTGACCAATCAGCTCGTTGTCTCTGCGTCCTCGGCCCCGCCCCATTCCTCCTCCTCCACCTCCTCCTCCTCCTCCACCTCCTCTCTGGGGAGAACCTGCAGGGCAACAGACAGCGTTAAGACAAAGACAAAGACGAGGGTTGTAACCGGCGGTTACTCCTCGTCTTTCTTTGTCTCTACTTTCTTCCTGTCTCTCTCTTTCTGTCTTCATCTCTCCTTTCCGTCTCCTTCCTTTCTTCCTGTCTCTTTCATTCCTTTTTGTTTACTCCTGTCCTTCCTTCCTTTCTGTCTCTTTCCTTTCGTCCCATGTCCTTCCTTCCTTTCTCTTTATGTCTGTGTCCTTGCTTTCTTTCTGTCTGTCTCCTTCATTCTTTCTGTCTCTTTGTTCCTGTCCTTCCTTCCGGTCTCCTTCCTTCCTTCGTGTGTCCATCCTTCCTTTCTATCTCTTCTGTCCTGTCTCCTTCCTTTCTTTCTGTCTACTTCATTCCTTTCTGTCCTTCATTCTTTTCTGTCTTTCCTTCCTTTCTGTTTCCTTCCTTCTTATCTGTCTCTTCCTTCCTGTATCCTTCCTTTCTTCCCGTCTTTTACCTTTCTTCCTGTCTCCTTCATTCCTTTCTTTATGTTTATTCTTGTCCTTCCTACCTTTCTGTCTCTTTCTTCCTGTCCATCGTTTGTTTCCTTCCTTCTTATCCGTCTTTCTTCCTGTCCTTCCTTTCTTCCTGTCTCTTACCTTTCTTCCTGTCTCATTCATTCCTTTCTTTATTTTTATTCCTGTCCTTCCATCCTTTCTGTCTCTTTCTTCCTGTCCTTCCTTCCTTCATTTCCTTCCTTCTTATCCGTCTCTTCCTTCCTGTCTCCTTCCTTCCTTCCTGTCTCTTCCTTTCTGTCTCTTTTCTTCCTGCATGCTTCCTTTCTTCCTGTCTCCTTCATTCCTTTCTTTATGTTTATTCCTGTCCTTCCTTCCTTTCTGTTTCCTTCCTTCTTAGCTCTTCCTTCCTGTCTCTTCCTTTCCGTCTCTTTCTTCCTGTATCCTTCCTTTCTTCCCGTCTTTTACCTTTCTTCCTGTCTCCTTCATTCCTTTCTTTATGTTTATTCCTGTCCTTCCTACCTTTCTGTCTCTTTCTTCCTGTCCATCGTTTGTTTCCTTCCTTCTTATCCGTCTTTCTTCCTGTCCTTCCTTTCTTCCTGTCTCTTACCTTTCTTCCTGTCTCATTCATTCCTTTCTTTATTTTTATTCCTGTCCTTCCATCCTTTCTGTCTCTTTCTTCCTGTCCTTCCTTCCTTCATTTCCTTCCTTCTTATCCGTCTCTTCCTTCCTGTCTCCTTCCTTCCTTCCTTCCTGTCTCTTCCTTTCTGTCTCTTTTCTTCCTGCATGCTTCCTTTCTTCCTGTCTCCTTCATTCCTTTCTTTATGTTTATTCCTGTCCTTCCTTCCTTTCTGTTTCCTTCCTTCTTAGCTCTTCCTTCCTGTCTCTTCCTTTCCGTCTCTTTCTTCCTGTCTCTTTCCTTTCTTCCTGTCTCTTGCTTCCTGTCTCTTCCTTTCTGTCTCTTTCTTCCTGTCTCTTTCCTTTCTTCCTGTCTCTTCCTTCCTGTCTCTTCCTTTCTGTCTCTTTCTTCCTGTCTCTTTCCTTTCTTCCTGTCTCTTCCTTTCTGTCTCCTGCCTCAACATTTGGACTTAAGAAGTACATTCCACCGCTGAATGAAACATGTTATATTTTAAATATAAAAATAAAACAATCTTTTCCACAGAAGTCTCAGCGGGTCCCGTCTAACGGCTTCATATTTATAGACACAAACATCCGAGGGCGGCCAAAAACCGAATCTCTGCTGCTGAGAAAAGATTTGGCGGCTTTGAGTGAATTTTGGAGTTATTTCTGGCCGAGTCCAGCAACAAAAAGAGACCCTTGGGGGGGGGGGGGTTCACAAAGCCGCAGTGGAGACAAGACTTTCACCCAGAACGGGTGTGGGTGTTAAAGGAGAATAATGACTGCCTGTCCCCAGAACACACTGTAAAAAACCTCTCACTATGTGCTAGCTGCCTGTCTCCTGAACTAACCAATCGGTGCTGTCTACACCGAGTTAGCCTCCTGCTAGCGTTAGCACCCAACAGGCTGAAACAGGGCAAGTTATAAATGTGTTTTTAGCCGCTAAACATGTTCAACATGACATTAAAAGTGCCTAACTTATTAACCTTAGTTTTACAGTTATTTTGGAATTTATGGTCAATAAACCTCATTTATAGGAAATCATACCTCATGTTTGAGATAAAAAAGTAGAAATTAGGAATTATTGAGACTAAAATTAAAGGAATGGATGTTGATGATAATCACAGACTGGAATATGTCAACTTTTACTCAATACTATTTCAAAAACACTTCCATTTGTTTTACAATGCTATAAAATTAAATAAGACCCAA
>NC_048409.1:29625642-29628704 GCF_013103735.1 Etheostoma cragini
TGTGTGATGTAAAGAAAATCTAACTAAATTACTCTTTTTAAGTTTTAAAAAAAGAAGTAAAGAACAGACTTACCTTCAGCCTCTTCTGCTCAGCATCGGCCAATGAGAGAGGGAGGAAAGGGAGAGGAAGAGGAGAGAGAAGAGGAGAGAGAAGAGGAGGAAAGAGGAAGAGCGGTAGCGGAGATACAGTAGGGGAAGGAAGAGAAGAGAAGTGAAAGAAGAAGAAATAAAACGGTGAGAAAGAGGAGTAAAAGGCAGGATGGGTGAAAAAGGAATAAAAGGTAAAGCATGAAGAGAGAAAAGGAGGGAAAGCGTTGAAGAAGATGTTGGAAGAGAGGGGGATGAAGAGGTGAAGACGGAAGGAAGATGGTGTTCATCGCGGCGGAGCACACAGGAGCAGACAGGCAGCCATAACACAATGCATGATGGGAGAAAAAAAACAAAAACAGACTAGTTAATTGGATGGTGACAGTGAGAAGCATGAGACCAGTGGAGGTTTGAGAAGTACCGTAGAAACTCAGCTACACACACGTTGTTTTGGTTTGGAAGTTACCGACGGGAACGACGGACGTCAACGACCCCGACGTGAGTCGCGCATGCGTCACTTAGCGACAAGTAGCCTCCGAGATGCTAACGAGAGACTTCTGTAACGTCAACACAACACTGCTGGCTGGCTACATGTTAGCATCAAACACAACAAAAGGCTGTCAGTTAAATGGTGTTTCGGGCTAACGTTAGCACCTAAACAACCACAGATAGCCAAGTTTTTGAAATGACTGCTAGCTTAGCATCAAACACATCAAAGGCTGTCAGTCAAATGGCGTGTTGAGCTAACCTTAGCACCGAAACAACCATAGATAGCTACATTTTTGAAATGACTGCTAGCTTAGCTACAAGTTAGCATCAAACACATCAAAGGCTGTCAGTTGTATGACATTTTGAGCTAACGTTAGCACCTAAACAACCACAGATAGCTACAACGTTTTTGAAATCACTACTAGCTTAGCTACAGGTTAGCATCAAACACATCAAAGGCTGTCAGTCAAATGGCATGTTGAGCTAACCTTAGCACCGAAACAACCATAGATAGCTACATTTTTTAAATGACTGCAAGCTTAGCTACAAGTTAGCATCAAATACAACAAAGGCTGTCAGTTGAATGGCGTGTTGAGCTAACGTTAGCACCTAAACAACCACAGATAGCTACATTGTTTTTGAAATCACTACTAGCTTAGCTACAAGTTAGCATCAAACACAACAAAGCCTGTCAGTTGAATGGTGTTTTAAGCTAACGTTAGCAACCAAACAACCATAGATAGCTACAACGCTTCTGAAATGATTCCCATCTTCTGTTATTGTTTGTAATTATAAGAACATTTTATTATTTTATTATTATTCTTGGGCACGCGCAGACGACAGTCCTGTTTCTAAGAGACGCCATTTTGGATTCTGTTTGTACTGTACTTCCTCTTCTGGGATACTTTGCGTTTACAACGTGCCACACAGAAAGCTTCATCCACATCCGTTAGTCCAAACAGTGAAAGAAAAACCAAACATGCCGACTGTCTAGCAGGTAGCCGGGTCAGGCAAATGACCACAGTTGGTTCTCTGAAGGTGGAGTCACCTCCATCAGGTGCAGATTAGGGCTGCAACTAACCAGTGTTTTCACTTGTCAATTAAACCTGTTGATTGGTCTATAAAATGTTAGAAAACAACGAAAAATGTGGGTCCGTGTTTTTTCCAAAGTCCTAAGATGATGTCCTCAAATGTCTCGTTTTGTCCTCAACTCAAAGAAATTCAGTTTCCTGTCCCAGAGGAGAGAAGAAACTAGAAGATATTCCCACTTAACGAGCTGACATCAGCGAAGTTTTACATGCAAACTTACTCAGTGAGATAGTCTGGAGGCCTGAGTTTAGTTTAAAGTGGAACAATTAGTCAGTTAAAGGTGCGATGTTGGGTGACGCGTCGAAGGTATTTCTGATGGGAATTTGGGACTATGTTTGGTGGACTAGACCTGCTCTATCTGCAAATTATGGAGCGGTGTAGACCTGCTCTATCTGTAAATTATAGAGAGGTCTAGCCCTGCTCTATCTGTAAATTATAGAGAGGTCTAGACCTGCTCTATCTGTAAATTATAGAGCGGTCTAGACCTGCTCTATCTGTAAATTATAGAGCGGTCTAGACCTGCTCTATCTGTAAATTATAGAGCGGTCTACACCTGCTCTATCTGTAAATTATAGAGCGGTCTAGACCTGCTCTATCTGTTAATTATAGAGCGGTCTAGACCTGCTCTATCTGTTAATTATAGAGCGGTCTAGACCTGTTCTACGTGGAAAATGCCTTGAGATAACTCTTATTTTGAAATGACACCATAAATAAAATTGAACGGGTGAGTTGTTTCTCTTCAAAGAGCCAATAATGGATTTGCCCTCGGTGCTTCCTCGCGTTGCGCTCACAAAATACAGTGTGTGCTGACATGATGAGGTGGGTGGGGGGGGGGGGGGGGGGGGGGGGGGGGGGGGGGGGGGGGGGGGGGGGGGGGGGGGGGGGGGGGGGGGGGGGGGGTGTCTGGAGTTGAATTACCGTTAGCTGAAGAGGACATGCGTGGGGGGGGACACCAATGAGACAGAGAGAGTTCAGGTCAGACATGTTGGAATAACTTAAAACACACACACTCTGCTTCCTACAGCAACACTTACAGGACAAATACCGGACCTTAAATGGGGCAATAATCCGGCACCGGTGCCTGAACCACGTTATCTACCGGGTAGACTAGCAAAACTGATCCGGGGCCCCCTTTTGGAGCCAGAGATTCTCTCTGAGGCTCCAGAACCAACGTTACAGGCAAGGAGACAACGCAAGTGTGACGCTAGTTAACTCACAATTCTTTAGTTTTATTTTATTTTGAAAGTGTAAATGAGGAAATAAAATCCAACTTTTTGGGACATATTCTAAGAATGTCTAATCTGTCATTTGATGCCTTTTGGAGATTTCTCCATCTTTTCTGGGCTTCTTTATGCACATTAATACACATTTTTACCGGGGGGGGGGGGGGGGGGGGG
>NC_048409.1:29628804-29629554 GCF_013103735.1 Etheostoma cragini
CCCCCCCCCAGCCCCTGCAGATCAAGTCCGTGGTCGCCCCGGACCACGTCAAAGGTTACATCTACGTGGAGTCGTACAAGCAGACGCACGTGAAGTCGGCCATCGAAGGCATCGGCAACCTGCGGATGGGCCTGTGGAACCAGCAGATGGTCCCCATCAAGGAGATGACCGACGTCCTCAAGGTCGTCAAGGAGGTCACCAACCTCAAGCCCAAGTCCTGGGTCCGGCTCAAGAGAGGCCTGTACAAGGACGACATCGCTCAGGTACCGGCACACACCTGCACGCTGGCAGGCTTTATTTAAACAACACAGAGAGAGTTGCATAAGCGGGGAAAGTAGTCCTTTAGAAAAGTAATCCAGATACATGGGGTTAAGATAGATTGTGGCTCAGTGGCAGAGCCAGTTGGAAGGTTGGTGGTTCAATCCCCGGCCCCCCTGCAGTCCCATTGTTGAAGTGTCCTGATGGTGATCGGTGGAAGTGATGACGCTGTCCCTATGTCTCCGCGGTGTCTCCTTTCCGTCTCCAGGTGGACTACGTGGAGCCGAGTCAGAACACCATCTCTCTGAAGATGATCCCGCGTATAGACCTGGACCGCATCAAGGCCAAGATGAGCCTGGTAGGACACACACACATTTACACACTTTCCCCTCATGATTCACTGTATTCGTATTCGACTTACACCACTATGTGTGTGTGTGTGTGTGTGTGTGTGTGTGTGTGTGTGTGTGTGTGTGTGTGTGTGTGTGTGTG
>NC_048409.1:29629987-29632414 GCF_013103735.1 Etheostoma cragini
GTGTGTGTGTGTGTGTGTGTGTGTGTGTGTCTCTGTCCTCTAGAAAGACTGGTTTGCCAAGAGGAAGAAGTTCAAAAGACCTGCTCAGAGGCTTTTTGATGCGGAAAAGATCAGGTACACACACACACACACACGCACACACACACACACACACACACACACACACACATGCTGTGACTCAATAAGTGTCTGTTTAATGTGTTTCTGCTAAAGGTTGCGTATCGATATACTCTATATCTATATATTTATATCTATATTACTACAGTAGACCAGCACCAGCGGTCGGTGGACTGAAACATCAACAACTATCTTGCTAATAGTAATATTAATATCATATTTATATATATATATATATATATTTATATATAATAGTAATATTTCCCGTCTAAGTCAGTAAATCGGGGTTTATGCACGTTGGGTTGGTCACAGATGAGGCATTTTTAAAAAGAGCGACGCTGTGAGAAAGTTTTTGGATTTGATTGACAGGTCTCTCGGAGGGGAGGTCAGCCATGACGGGGACTTCATGATCTTCGAGGGGAACCGGTACAGCCGCAAAGGGTTCCTGTTCAAGAGCTTCGCCATGTCCGCCGTGGTGAGAAGGGCCCTTCTTCTTCTTCTTCTTCTTCGTCTTCGTCTTCGTCTTCGTCTTCGTCTTCGTCTTCGTCTTCTTCTTCCTTCTCCTTCTTCTTCTTCTTCTTCCTTCTTCCTCCTCCTTCTTCTTCTTCTTCTTCTCCTTCTCCTTCTTCCTTCTTCCTTCTTCTCCTTTTTCTCATTCTTCTTCTTCCTTCTTCTTCTTCTTTCTTTCTTCTTCTTCTTCTTCTTCTTCTTCTTTCCTTCTTCCTTCTTCTTCTTCCTTCTTCTTCTTCCTTCTTCATCTTCTTCTTCTTCCTTCTTCTTCTTCTTCCTTCTTCCTTCTTCTTCCTTCTTCTTCTTCCTTTTTCCTTCTTCTTCCTTCTTCCTTCTCCTTCTTCTTCTTCTTCTTCTTTCTTCTCCTTCTTCTTCCTTCTTCCTTCTTCTTCCTTCTTCTTCCTTCTTCTTCTTCCTTCTTCTTCTTCCTTCTTCTTCTTCCTTCTTCTTCTTCTTCTTCCTTCTTCTTCTTCCTCCTTCTTCTTGTTCTTCTTCTTCTTACCCTCCTGTTGTCCTCGGGTCAAATCTTACCTCTTAAATAAATGTCTATATCTGAAATATGAGTTTCTTTTTAACCAAATTACCACAAAAAACATGGATAGGATTCCTTCCAACGCTCTTTATAAATACAACTGATCACTTTCATTCCTCTGATCTTAGTCAAAATAATTCATCATTTCTGGTTGTTTTTTTGAGTCTACTACGGAAGTCTGTGTCTGATCTAACGTCATGTCCACTGATTTAATTATTCTTCGACACACAGTGTGTTGCTAGTGCGCGTGACGTGCAGGTCTGATCGGTTTATCAAGCTAACGAGCTAGCGGGCTAACGAGCTGGCCCCGCTAGTCGACCACAACCTGACATTAAGAGGAAGCAACACGCCGTCTCTGTCATCACGTTAGCCTCGACTGATTATTATATGAATACATGGCGTCATGCTAGTCAACCAGCGTAGTTCTACCTGATGCCGCTCTCCAACACCACTGAAGAAGAGTAACGTTAGTCTTTGTTACTTCCTCTGGTGTGTGTAAAGCATTAAAGTTCAACAAAGACTGGTTCACATCAGAAAGGTATCTATGATAGATGCACTCCCCCCCCCCCCCAAATCAACGCAGTAGTCAAGTATGACTTATTGTATTCATGTCATCTTTTAAAAATTCCTTTTTCCTTTTTTAATATCGAAATGTATATCGAAGAGGGCAAAAAATATCGCAATGTCAGATTATTCCAATATTGTGCACTCCTAACACACACTAATACATACACACTGTAAACAGGAACAACGTAGAGGCAATATTGCAATGAGGAGTGTAAAGTACGCAGGAGTGAACTGTGATGGTTTGTTATTCTAAATGTGGGGCATAGTGCAAAGGATGCTGGGATATATAGTTTCATGTTATTATATTACAATATGAACAGTTTGGACAACACTGGAATAGGGAATGATCAATAAATAGTAAATAATAAGTGAGACATGAGAATGATGAGTACATAAGTGGAATAATAGTGGACCCAGTAACCCGGTGCTGGTTGGGGACCGGGTTGCCGGGTCATTGCCCAGACCTGCCCCGGCCCCTGTGGTCCTCAGCAGCGTGTCTGTGCTTCCTGACAGATCACAGACGGGGTGAAGCCCACGCTGTCCGAGCTGGAGAAGTTCGAGGACCAGCCCGAGGGAATCGACCTGGAGGTGGTCACCGAGTCAGGTACTGGACCCAGTCTCCCCCGTAGTCTTAGGTCACCGCTAGGAGGCCTGGGAGGGTGTGTGTGTGTGTGTGTGTGTGTGTGTGTGTGTGTGTGTGT
>NC_048409.1:29632514-29633876 GCF_013103735.1 Etheostoma cragini
CACACACACACACACACACACACACACACACACACACAGACAGACATGCACACACACAGACACGCATGCACGCACACACAGACACACACATAAGATTATTAATGTATCATTTGACTAAGCGATCAGGTTGAATCGGTGTGAAAATCAGAGTTTTTGGTCTGGTTTGTTTTGCAAATTCGGGAAACAGAAGAACAACCATCAGCAATGTTCTCTCTGTATTTAGGGTTTAGGGTTTAGCGTTTCAGTCCAAGGAAATGATCCACTCTGGGGAGTAATTATCGGCATAATCGGTTTTTACGGCTGCCTGAGGACAGAAAACGAGGACTGAGAACTAGAGAAAGAAGAAAATAAATGAGCTGTAAAAGCAACTATAATAGGAATAGAAGTAAAAATAGAAACCTCCAGGAGGGCAGCAGAGTCAATGGAGCCTTATTATTATTATTATTATTATTATTATTATTACTAATATATCATGTGTTTCCAGGGCGCAACAAGCAACGCTTTTGTTCTGTTTTGCACAATCGGGAGAACAATAAGAAAAACTATTTCTAATGTTGTTCTTTTGTCTTCTGTGTAGATCTTGCCTGACTGGTGACATGTCTGTGAGAGAGAGTGTGTGTGTGTGTGTGTGTGTGTGTGTGTGTGTGTGTGTGTGTGTGTGTGTAGGATCACCAGACAACGCCTCTCGATACGATACCATCATGATACTTTAGCCCCGATACGACATTTTTGCGTTTTGAACCCTTGTGTGGTCTTCCTGTCAACCATTGTTATCGCTTTTTCCCACATTTGTCCCTTTTTCGAGTTTTTTGATGTTTTTAACGTTGACATTTTCAGCCCATATTTTGTCGGCCCATTTTTTTTGACAACAAAAATGATCTGATAACAAGTCAGTTTGACCCAAGGACAACATGAAGATTACACATATTGCAATATTCTGCAATATATCTCAATTTATAACCTTGTTTTCCAACTTCGGTTCCTGATGTTTTTTTCTGGATCTTTCCATTCATATTAAAGTCAGCCAAAAAAAAGCTAAACCGAGACAGATTAAGAAGCGAGCACAACTGTGGGACAGGATGTGTGTAACGTTGAACGGACAGCGGAGAGCGGGTACCTCGTGC
This sequence comes from Etheostoma cragini, assembly GCF_013103735.1. Classification (NCBI taxonomy): domain Eukaryota; kingdom Metazoa; phylum Chordata; class Actinopteri; order Perciformes; family Percidae; genus Etheostoma; species Etheostoma cragini. The sequence continues at coordinate 29,633,639 of NC_048409.1, forward strand.
ATGGTGAGGTCGGAGAAGAGGATGACGAAGTTCTCCTCCACCCGGACGATGAGGCCGGTGTCGCCCTCGTAGCGCCCGGCGATCACCTTCACGTGGTCGCCCATCCGGAAATACTTCCTCAGCTCGTGGGCCGGGAACTCCAGCGGGTCCTGGGAGACATCGCAGTATAAAAGCATCACAGGGAGGACGTTCTACAAGTGGGTGTCTGTGTGTGTGTGTGTGTGTGTGTGTGTGTGTG
>NC_048409.1:29633976-29638128 GCF_013103735.1 Etheostoma cragini
TTTTATAGAACTCATCCCCGCGGGCCAATCAGAGCAGAGGTTTTACAGAGCTCCGCCCCGCGGGCCAATCAGAGCAGAAGATTCAGATTAGTAATGTGAGAAGAAGAATTCTTACTGTGTCGGTGAACTGGTAGGCGATGAACTTCCTCATCAGGGCGATGGCCGTCACCCTCTCCTCGCCAATCTGGAAAGACATGACATGGTGAAGAAGTGTGTGTGTGTGTGTGTGTGTGTGGGTGTGTGTGTTTGTGTGTGTGTGTGTGTGGGTGTCTGTGTGTGTGTGGGTGTGTGTGGGGGTAATTGTAACTGAAGGCACAAATGTGTGAGTGTGTCCGTGTGTGTATATGTATGTATGTATGTATGTATGTATTTGTATGGGTGTGTGTCTGTATGTATATGAGTGTGTGTGTGTGTATGTATGTGGGTGTGTATGTGTGTGTGTATGCGTGTTTGTATGTATGCGCGTGTGTGTATATGTATGTGGGTGTGTATGTATGTATGTATGTATGTATGTATGTATGTATGTATGTATTTATGTATGTATGTGGGAGTGTATGTATGTGTGTGTGCATGCGTGTGTGTGTGTGTGTATGTATATATGTGTATGTATGTATGTGGGTGTATATGTATGTGTGTGTGCATGCGTGTGTGTGTGTATGTATATATGTGTATGTATGTATGTGGGTGTGTGTGCGTGAGTGAGTCGGTGTGCGTGTGGCATTTGTACTGTATGTATGTGTTTATGTATGTATGTGGGTGTGTGTGTGCGTGAGTGCATGTGTACTGTGCGTGTGTGTGTGTGTGTGTGTGTGTGTGTGTGTGTGTATTTGAGAGAGGAACAAAAGGAAACCCACCCGACACTTGACCGTCCACAGATTGGGATCCCTGGTGACGACAAACACACATTTAAAGATTATGACATCATTTTCCATTAGAGTCGTGACGTAACAACCTGCAGGTGTCTGGATGCTGATTGGTGGACGAGGTTTCTACGTACTTGACCCCGGGGAGCAGCTGCTGCTGGGTGATGTCATCAGAGAGCTCCTCGGACCCTCCGGAGTAACTGCACGCCGCAGAAAGAAGGATAGACGGGTTTATAACGGCATGCACCGATACTGGGTATTTCCCGATATATCGGTATCGGCATTTATAACGGCCAATTTAAAAAAAAGTAAAAAAGTTCAAGAGAGTTATTTCAAGACCCTCTGCAGAGAGAGTAGGTCTAGACCACACTCTATATTTCATATGTTACAATACTTTGTTTTGTTTGTCGGTGAAGCATTTTTCTTTAATTTTTTTTGATTTATTACATTTTAAGATTTCTTTTATTATTTAATTTGTATTTCTTTTACGTTTATTTAAATTTTCAGGATTCATTAATTTGTTTTAGATTTATTTAAATTTTTATTTCTTTTAGATCTATTTTTTTATTTTTATGTCTTTTAGATTTATTTTATTTTTTTATTTCTTTTATCTTAAATTTTTTATTTCTTTTAGGTTTATATAATTTTTTAGGATTTATACTTTTTTTTTGGATTCATTTAATTTATTTAATTTTATTTATTTTAGATTTTTTATTTTAGATTTTTTATTTTTTTATTTGCATTTCTTTTAGGTTTATTTAATTTTATAGGATTTATTAATTTGTTTAAGATTTATTTAATTTGTATTTCTTTTAGATTTCTTTTTTAATTTTTATTTATTTTAAATGTATTTTATTTTTTAATTTATTTTAGATTTATTTTATTTTTTAATTTATTGTATTTTTTAATTTTTATTTCTTTTAGGTTTATATATTTCTTTAGGATTTTATTTTTTATTGGATTCATTTAATTGATTTTATTTTATTTCTTTTATATTTCTTTTATATTTTATTTATTTTACACTTATTTTGTTTTTTAATTTTTATTTATTTTAGATTTATTTCATTTTCTTTCTTTTAGATTTATATAATTTTTTAGGATTTAATAAAAATTTTTGGATTCATTTAATTTATTTCTTTTATATTTTATTTATTTTAGATTTCTTTTATTTTTGAATTTTTATTTCTTTTAAGGTAATATTTCTTTTTAGATTTATTGTATTTTTCATTTTTATTTCTTTTAGAAATATATATATATATATTCTTTCATTCATGTTTTTTTATTTTTTTTTATTTATTTTAGATTTACTGTCTTTATAAATTATTTTATTTTTAGATTTTTTGTCTTGTAATGGCATGTATACTAAACATGTAAAAAGTGTGAATAAAAATGTGAATAGTTTTTTATTAACATATTTGATCATATTGATATTCTCTATTGCACTATTTTACTTTAAATACGGATATTTATACATTTTCCCAATTGAATGCATCTAGTATCTAGATGATATAAATATATATATTTAGACGTCATATATATTTATAATAATCCCTCTACATGCTGTACACCCATATAAGCATTTAAGCATTTATTTATTTTAATTAATATGACCAATAACTCGACTTTCCACGGTGTTGTGAAGTGTTTCTGTGCTTTATTCCTTTTTGCTGCAAACTTTGCACGTAATTTCATACTACAGAGTACTGTGGTGTGACAATAAAGAGATCTTCAATCATGAATTGAGTCTTGAATTAACTATTTAACTAACTATTTAGACTAATTATTCCCTGGTAACACCTAATGGGTCTAAAGTACGAGTTGATTTCAACAATCCACGAGCCTTTCAGGGTCCATAAAAGTCAACAGTGTGTGTGTGAAATAAAGAGCTGTACTTTCTGCCATTAAAGTTAATGAGGAGAATTCGTGACATTTTATATTTGTTGGCACCTAAAACATCTGGAAACTCAACCGTGGAAGATTTTCTGGCATCGCAGATTGGAACAATTTCTTCCCACAGTGAAGGAATGAAAGTACTCACTGCTCGCCTCCCGAGGACTTGGCGTATTTCCTCATGTAGTATTCACCCAGCGCCTCCTCCCTGGAGTCTCTGTAACACACAAACACACACAGGCCATGTTACACATCGTAAACCCAAGGAGACCAGTGATTATTTGGTAATGTGTTGCATAACGAGGTCAGTGGGAGCTGTTTTCCCCTAAATAACGGCTCGATTAGCAACAGGAGCTAACCACAGAGCGAAGAAACATTTGGAGATTTTTTTTTTTTTTAACATTTTTTAACGATATCTCTTAAGAGAGAGTTATGCTTCAGCGTGTTATCTCCGTCGGGGATACAGAGGAAGGGGATCCGACCCTATGTTGTAGCCTGACGTGCACCTCCCGAAAAACTTAATTAGGAGAGAGGAAACAAGAGAGGAAACAGGAGAGGAAACAACATACAAGAGAGGAAACAAGAGAGGAAACAGGAGAGGAAACAACATACAAGAGAGGAAACAAGAAAGGAGAGAGGAAACAAGAGAGGAAGCAGGAGAGGAGAGAGGAAACAAGAGAGGAAACAGGAGAGGAAACAGGATACAAGAGAGGAAACAAGAAAGGAGAGAGGAAACAAGAGAGGAAACAAGAAAGGAGAGAGGAAACAAGAGAGGAAGCAGGAGAGGAGAGAGGAAACAAGAGAGGAATCAGGAGAGGAAACAAGAAAGGAGAGAGGATACAAGAGAGGAAACAAGAAAGGAGAGAGGAAACAAGAGATGAAGCAGGAGAGGAGAGAGAAAACAAGAAAGGAGAGAGGATACAAGAGAGGAAACAGGAGAGGAAACAAGAAAGAAGAGAGGAGACAAGAAAGGAGAGAGGATACAAGAAAGGAGAGAGGAGACAAGAAAGGAGAGAGGATACAAGAAAGGAGAGAGGAGACAAGAAAGGAGAGAGGATACAAGAAAGGAGAGAGGATACAAGAAAGGAGAGAGGAGACAAGAAAGGAGAGAGGATACAAGGAAGGAGAGAGGAAACAAGAAAGGAGAGAGAGAACAAGAAAGGAGAGAGGAAACATAAGAGGAAACAAGAGAAGAGATGGAACAAGAAAGGAGATGATACGAGAGGAAAGTTCCTAAAAAGTTCCTAAAAAAAATCTTAGTTTCTACAAAGGGCGACAGCTGTCTGCCGTTTCCATGCCGATGACTGTGTGTGTGTATGTATGTGTGTGTGTATATGTGTGTGTGTGTGTGTATGTATATGTGTGTGTGTGTGTATATGTGTGTGTGTGTGTGTGTGTG
>NC_048409.1:29638228-29649041 GCF_013103735.1 Etheostoma cragini
ATCAGCAGACGCCTCCCAATACGATATCATCACAATACAATATTATTGCCATTTTAAAAATATTGCAATATTCTGCAATTTCCAACTTCTAATTTTTACCCAAAAGGAAACTTCTCAACATGTGTTTCATCTAAAAAGAAACATTTCTTTGTTTGTTCATCTCGCGTCAACGTTATCGCTGCAGAACGGGACAACCTGACAACACATATATAATATATACTATATTCTGTATAATATAATATACTGTATAATACATAACAGATCAATACTTTATCCATTAAAAGTACTTACTTTTCAAATATCATTTATGGTCACAGGTTAATATAACTTTATATTATGGTTACCTACTTTTTCTTTATTACTTTAATTACATTTTCAATTTAATTTAAACGTCACTTACAACGCAATATTGTTTGTTGTACTATGGCAACCGCACAAAACATTTTTACACAACCTTTATTTGACTCCATTTTACTGTCAGTCTACCTTCTGCTCATTGGCTGTTGTTTACTTGTTTATTTGTGTGTTTACTTGATTATTTGTTTTGCTTATTGAAGAAATTGCTGCTGTAACAAAGGAAATGTCCCCGCTGTGGGATGAATAAAGTATCATCTAATCTAATCTACTTGGCGTCAGTATATTAATGCAGTATTGACCCCCCCCCCCCACCCCTAATAACCTGTAATGGTAGTTACATAGTCCAGAGACTGAGACTCGATCCACATAGGGACCAACGAGTCCTGGGAGGAGACGGGACTCCCTAACCAGCTGTTAGGTGGAGAATGAAGCCGTGTGCCTTATGGACATGTTGATGTCTGTCCCAATGTCTCCTTCCCTCTCCAGGTGGACTACATGGGAACTCTTAAATAACTACAAACAAACGGATCCTTTACTTTAAAAAGGTACTAATACCACTCGGTTACAAGTCCAGGTCCTGCATTTTAAATGCTACATCAGTGGAAGTAGGTGAGTATCATAAGTGTCATCATAGATGAAGTTAGGACACCTTCTGCTTATTTTCTGACGTGTTGTTTTGGACATTTTGGCGCTTAAAAGAAAACATTTTTGGAGCTTTTCAACATTTTTTGCCTCAAAACTCCTTCACCGGCCGGGCTCTAAACGAACGGGGTCTCGGTTAAAGAGGCAAGCGGACGTGGTTTTGGTACCGGCTTCGTCCAGGATGAACCCTCCGTGCCGGGGCTTCTTCCTGGGCCGGTCCTCATCGTCCTCCTCCTCCTCTTCATCGTACTCCTCCTCGTCCTCCAGGTCCTCGCCCTCCTCCTCCGCTACCTTGTCGCTGCCCACGGGGCTGCCCGTCTCCTCCTGGGGACGAGACAGAGACACAAACGGGTCCTTTACTTTAGAGGTACTAATACCACAAGGTTACAGGTTAAAGTCCTGCGTTTCAGATGTTACTTCAGTAGGTAAGTATCATCATAGATGAAGTTAGGACACCTTCTCACTATTTTCTGACGTGTTGTTTTAGACATTTTGGCACTTGAAAAAAAACATTTTTGGCACTTGAAAAAAAACATTTTTGGCGCTTGAAAAAAACATTTTTGGCGCTATTCAACATTTTCTTCCGAAGTTGAGTCTTAAACTGTCTCTCTTCCCAACCTGGACCCTGTGTTCCTGTGTGCTGGTCTCTGAGTGACTGATGGGAGCAATAATCTATACCCCGTGTGCAAATCACCTTTTGGCACTTTTTCCGATGTTTTTGCTGTTTTTTTTATGCTTTTTAACCTAAATGTTATGACACTGCACAAAAACACACTGCTTTTCTTTTTCTTTCTTTTTTTGTCATTTATTCCGAGGTTTTGGTCACTTTTTTAAAATGCCATAAAATTCAATAAATTCAATCAAAATTCAGTGAGAATAGTGACTCATTTTACCTGAAGAACATGGAATGGCATCCAAGTTATTTTTAGGCAATTTGGTTGAAAGAAAGCCAAGTTCCTGATATTAAAAAAAAAAACTGGTTAATTTGACCCCTGGACAACATGAGAGATTGCTGCAGTCGGCAGAGAAACAAGCTCCAACTTGAGCTTGTATTTGTCTTTAAAGTGCTCATTTGGCCGCTGACAGACTAAGATTAATATTGTCTGAAAACATGATGAAAGGATCCTTCAGAGATAGACCTTTAAAACCTCTTTGAGACCTTTCTGTTTAACTAGAACCAGCTCTGAGGTCGCTGGCGCTAAACCCACCAGACTCCATTAAAAAAAAACAATACTTTTAGCGTGTATGGAGCAGAAATAGTTCCAGCTGTAAATCAGTAAAATATGTGTTTATTTAGACCCAAACTGAAGTGGTGATGGTTGGAAAAGTCAAAAGATGACCCAAAACTGCTTTTCAGAGTTTTATTTTGTGTCTGTCGACTTTGAATAAAGTGTGTTACACAACGATTAAATCGCTGTTTATTTACATGGAGTCTGGTGGGTTTGGCGAACGCAATTTCCCGGATGTTTTTATGTATATAAATCAGTAAACTATGATTTTACTTCAACCATATCTAGAGATGAGATGGTTGGAAAAGTGGAAAAACGACTCAAAACGGCTTTTCGTGGTTTTATTTTGTTTCTGTCGACTTTAAATGAAGTTCTATCCGTTGAGGCCAAAAAGAGACTTGTTGCTGCCACTTTTATGTCAGTGCTGGATTATGGCGATGTTATATACACGCATTCGTCATCTCAAAGCTTGAAACTTCTGGATACTGTTTACCACGGAGCTCTTAGGTTCATCACTAGCTTTAGAGCCCTTACTCATCACTGTTTACTGTATGACCGGGTTGGTTGGCCTCCATTGTCCCCCCGTAGACTCAATCATTGGTACACTCTAATTTACAAGGCTATGCTTGGTCTGCTTCCCCCATACCTTCAAACCTACATCATAAAGAAAGGTACAGGAAGATATCGTCTTTGTTCTGGTGACTCATTACTGTTATCTGTCCCTCAAGTCCGGACTGAACTAGGAAAAGGGGCGTTTAAGTACGCGGCCCCTATGCTCGGAATCAGCTGCAAACGGTCCTGAATCTTCAGGAGATGGTTTCACTGGCTGCTTTTAAACTACTTTTAAATGACATGGAGGCTGAACACACTGGCTGTACATGTTATGATTGATTATTCTGATGATCCTTGTTGTTATTCACTATTGTTGAAATTTAGATATTTTATGACCTTGTTACTCACTATTTATTAAGAGCATAAAGTGGTTTATGTTTTATGTTCATGATATATGTTATTTGTTATATGTCTGCAACCTTGTTGTTTGTGCTGCTGCTTATCTTGGCCAGGACACCCTTGGAAAAGAGATTTTTAATCTCAATGAGTTTTTCTTTCTGGTTAAATAAAGGTAAAATAAAATAACGTAAAAATATTCTACGATGCTTAAATTACTATGATTAAATTACACATGGGTTCATTCATAGTTGTGATGCCTTCAGTGATTATCTACAATGTAAATAGTCGTGAAAATAAAGACCGCATTGAATGAGAAGGTGGTCCCAAACTTGTGGCCTGTACTGCATATATGTGTACTGCGTATATGTGTACTTCATATATAACTACATTATACTTGTCCGTGACAACATAAATAGACTGCAAAGTAACAATAAAGTACACAATATGCTACACAACATCCTTTCTCTAAAAGCATACGTCCTCAGCCTTTAAATCCGCCTGTGGTGTTGTTTTTGGGAACTTTATTCCACTTTAACGCGCCACTTTTCATCCCAATGTTTACCTGTACGCACCGGGCAGTTAGCATGGCTAAGCTAGCGGTTAGCATGTACCTCATTCTCCACTTCCTCGGCCTCTCCATCGCTGCTGCGCTCGCTCTGGTTGTCAGAGAAGTCGCTGTCGTCGCTGTCAGACATCTTAGATCCCCGGAGCACACTGTGAAAAACACAAAACCCCAAAACCGCTTCGCTAAAGTTAAAAAACAGTCAACCGCTAACGGCTAGGCTAGCAGCGCCGGAGCATCCGGGCCATTACAATCAGTCCGGGCCTAGCAAAGCATGCTAACGTTATTTTTTACGTATATCTCCAAAACAACGGCAATCAAATGTTGCTTAACGAGCCCTGCGGTTGTTACTCACCCGTTTCACCTCCCGCTTCTGTTTTTTATGTTATAACTCGATTCATAAAAGTAAATATCCCCTTATTTCGATTAGTCCAACGCTTCTCACGTCTTCTTGGACAGCCGCGAGAGTTCGAAAAGCTGGGGGAACTCTCGCGGGTTTTGGGGGGCGGGTGTGTCCTGAGAGGAAGAGGTCTCACTCTGCGTCTGAAAATATCTTCACACAAAACAGTACACAGAGTACACAAATTGAGACAAAAAAGACAGGATAAAAGTCAGAATGGATACATTACAATATTTTAACAGTTTTAGTATTTTTCTGTCAATGTATTGTGTTTAAAAGTATTTTTAAATTTTCTGTATCTGTGGTTTCTGTTTTTCACCCATTTGCAATTAAAAAGTTTCAAAATAAAACTCTTTATATTTTTCCAAAAATACTAAAAATGAACTTTTTTTTAAATGTATAAAACATATTATTTATGTATATTGTTTTTCACAAAGAACTACAATTCATACGAAAAAGTATTTTTCAATCAATATCATTCAAATTTAAAAGAATACTTATTTTATTTTGAAAGAAAATCTAAAACATCTCAGAGAAACATTCAATATCCAAAAAATAATTTCTAAAAATATTTACAAACATGAACATTCATTAAAAAAAAATTGCTGAATTTTGTTTTAAATAATTAACTTTATTCATCAAAAATTACATTTAACGTAGATATAAATACCAATAATGATCAAAAAAATACGTAAAGAAATACAAAAAACTATTATACATTATGCAAAGTGGACTGTAAGTAAATTATTATTATATATATATATATATATATATATATATATATATATATATATATATATATATATATATATATATATATATATATATATATATATATATATATATATATATATATATATATATATATATATATATATATATATATATATAATAATATACATGCAAATATATTATTTAGAATCAAAAAAATAAAGTGGTTCAAAATGAAAGTTTTTTTCTAAAAAAACGTATTTTTTACAATGAATTATAATTCAAAGAAAAAGTATTTTTCAATCAATATTATTTTATTTATTTTATTTTACAAGTCTGGACATCTTGAGAGCAACATTCAACATTCACGTGGTCTGTAATTAAATAACTAGACTATAAACTACAAAGAAAAAAAAAAGGTGATTTGTGGTTGAAAAACATCACATTTAGCGAAAAAATACCTAAAAATGTTTATAAATGAAAACAAGTTAAGAGTGATTGCCCCCTCTCACAGAACACCTCTGACGCGTCGTGACGCCATTACGTTCGACGGCAGTTGACGCAGCCAATCCCATCCCGCTGTTTTCAAGGAGACTCGGGAGCGTTCCGTGTTGACAGCGCGGTAGCCGGTGGGTTAAACACGGTGAAAGGTCCCTCCGCGGGTCCGTTAGCTGCCCGGTCGGCCATGAACAGCGTCGGGGAAGCCTGCACCGACCTGAAGCGGGAGTACGACCAGTGCTTCAACCGCTGGTTCGCCGAGAAGTTCCTGAAGGGGGACCGGAGCGGCGACCCGTGCACCGAGACCTTCCGGAAGTACCAGGGGTGCGTGCAGAAGGCCATCAAGGAGAAGGACATCCCCATCGACGGGGTGGAGTTCATGGGCCCCAACAAGGACAAGCCGGAGACCTGATGTAGGGGGGGTCGGGGGGACCTGGGATCCGGGACCCGGGACAGAGACTGTATTGAGATCACCGGGGGAGTGGGGCAATCGGGGCCTACTGAGCATGCGCAGAAGCAGAGACCCCCCCCGCCCGCCAGATACTGTACTGTTATCGGAGGAGTGCAGTCAACGGGGCCTATCGCGCATGCGCAGAAGCAAACCCAAGACGTATACTGTGTTGTTACCGGAGGAGTGCGGTCATCGGGGCCTACTGAGCATGCGCAGAAGTAGAGACGCTGGATGTTTGAGCCCGGATGTGTACGTTTGTGCACATTTACACACACAGAACTGATCCCAGGACGTTTTTTTTTTGTATTTTTTGTATAACCTGCTCCTTACTGAGCATGCGCAGAAGCATAGGCGCTGTTGTGCCTGTGTGTAAGATGTTTTAGCTGATTTTGGACGGTTTTGTGTGTGTGTGTGTGTGTGTGTGTGTGGACATTTTCTTTTTGTTGTTTTTAAACCTGTTGCTTGTAGTCTGGAGTTAATCTAACATGAATGTTGTCTGCTTGCAGTCGATTAATCAATCAATCAACAACTATTATAATTGAGTTATGCATAAAATAAAGACTCAGATCCGTCTCTCCTTGCTCTCTCTGGATGTTTTTTGGGGGTTTTGGATAAAAGAAGACACTTGAACATCTAACTTAATTTAAGAGTAAGAGTTTACTGAAATGCTTTTATTTTGAAAAGAAGTCTTTAATCTTTCAGCACATAGCTTTCTCACTCAGTCTGGGTCTCATAAATCCCCCAAATATGGCAAAAAGTTCCTTTTGTCATCATAGAAAAAAGCATCAATAACAACTTTAACCCTCCTGTTGTCCTCGGGTCACTCTTTCTGTATCATTACAAAAACGCAGGAAATTAATCAACAAAAACATCTTCTTTTAAACGCTTAAAAAGTGACAAAAAATCGGAAAAGGCAACACAAAATTTGTAAGAACATTTTACTTGAACATAATTTAAAAATTACGAATAAAATTGACAAAAACTTGCAGAGAAATCAACAAAAACATTGTTTTAAATACTAAGAAAGTGAGATTTTTTGAGGGGAAAAGCGCCAAAAAAAATGACTAAAACAATGACTAAAACATTTAAAAAATGTCTCAAGTGACAAAAAATTGGAATAAAATTGACGAAAATAGTTTTCTGTTACTTTGAAAGTGTAAATGATGAAATAAAATCTAACTTTTTGTGACATTATAAGAATGTCCATCTTTCCTTGGCTTCTTTATGCACATTAATACACATTTTTACCTGGGGGGGGGGGACAAACTTTCAAAGCCCACTGTGTCTATATATATATATATATATATATATATATACAGTATATATATATATAAAAAGGTATTCCTACCATAAATTCCACCATAAACTGGTGCATAATAGTGTATCAGACTGCAGGTAATGACCCCTTTGACCCCCCAACGAGTCCTGGGGGAGGACAGCCAGACCTCACACTTGGATAGTAGACCACCACGTATCAACACGTCCCCGGTCTGTTGTAAAACCTCTTCCCAGCACTGACACTAGGGCTATTTAAGGACAACGGTTCTGCCCCGGAGCTACATCTGGAGTCAGACTTGTGAAAATGCCTCAAGATGAAAGTCATGGTCTGGTTTTGGTTGAAAGGAGAGAAGTGTTGTTGTACTTCACCCCCCCATTCCTACCACCACCCCCCCCCCGCCCCCCCCGAGTCTTAGCTACGCAAGTCTTCCAAAGTACATTGCCGCAGGTGCCAAAAATGTGAACTAGCTTCAGCATGCTTCTTTTATTAAAGCGCCCATATTATGTAATAATCACTTTCTCTGGGACTTGGGGGGTTATTTAGTGTCTCTGATGCTTCCACATGCATAAAACTTGGAACAAGGTTTTCATCGTCATTTTTAGGGGGGCTGAGATGGGCTTGACCCCCTAAAAAGGGTCTAAAATCGCTAATGTTGTCAGACATTTAGTGGAATATCTGAGTGTGTCAGCGGCAAAATGAGCCCTTTAAAGGTAAAAACAAGCTGGACACCATTGACTTCCATTGCAGCTTGTTTCTCCGGGAACACAGGGAACATACTATTACTACTACTACTACTACTACTACTACTACTACTACCACTACTGCTACTACTGCTACTACTACTACTACTACTACTACTACTACCACTACTGCTACTACTACTGCTACTACTACTACTACTGCTGGGATTCTGGGAGCCCTTTAAAGGTAAATACAATCTGGACACCATTGACTTCCATTGCAGCTTGTTTCCGACTGCAGAGATCTCGCTTACTAAGTCAAAGGGTCCAGGTTGTAAGAATAAACCTCGTACTCATGCCCATCCATCCATCTTCATCCCCTTATCCGGTATCGGGTCTCGGGGGCAGCAGCTCCAGCAGGGGACCCCAAACTTCCCTTTCCGGAGCCACATCAACCAGCTCCGACTGGGGGATCCCGAGGCGTTCCCAGGCCAGGTTGGAGATATAATCCCTCCACCTAGTCCTGGGTATCCCCGAGGCCTCCTCACAGCTGGACGTCCCTCCACCAAGTCCTGGGTCTTCCCCGAGGCCTCCTCCCAGCTGAACGTCCCTCCACCTAGTCCTGGGTCTTCCCCGAGGCCTCCTCACAGCTAGACGTCCCTCCACCTGGTCCTGGGTCTTCCCCGAGGCCTCCTCACAGCTAGACGTCCCTCCACCTAGTCCCAGGTCTTCCCCGAGGCCTCCTCCCAGGCAGACGTCCCTCCACCTAGTCCTGGGTCTTCCCTGAGGCCTCCTCCCAGCTGGACGTGCCTGGACCACCTCCCTAGGGACCCCCCTCAGGAGGCATCCTTACCAGATGCCCGAACCACCTCAGCTGGCTCCTTTAGACGTGAAGGAGCAGCGGCTCTACTCCGAGCTCCTCTGGGAAGACTGAGCTTCTCACCCTATCTCTAAGGGAGACGCCAGCCCAGGAAACCAGGCCCCCTCCTGAGGAAACCCATTTTGGGCGCTTGTACCCTGGATCTGGTTCTTTGGGTCCTTGCCCAGCCTTCATGACCCTAGGTGAGTGTAGGAACGAACCCTGCCCGGTAGACCGAGAGCTTTGCCTTCTAGCTTAGCTCCCTTTTCGTCCCAACGGTGCGATAAACGGAATGTAATACCCCCCCGCTGCTCCGATTCTCCAACCAATCTCACGCTCCATTGTCCCCTCACTCGCAAACAAGAACCCAAGGTACTTAACCTCCTTCACTTGGGGTAAGGACTCAACCCCTACCTGAAGAAAGCACCCCGTCGGTTAAGCCTGTTTTCTAGAAAGCAGCAGCCACTCTCATCAGAATGACTCCATGTCTTCTCCATGTGTTGGCTGCTGGTTTTATGGGTCGGTACTAGTTGGTGCCAATGGGTCTGTTGTAGATCACCAGGAGAACCCCCGGATCAACAAGCAGCAGTGTCCAGTGCTTTTTTGGAGGTTACAGCCTGGATGGGGTGGGGATGGGGGGTGGACTGTGGCTTTCCCTTGTGGGTTTTATTGACATCAAATCATCTCATCTGCGTGAGGCTCACAAAACAAGAAGGTTGTTTCCTTGAGAAAGTATGTTTTAATTACCACTCTAACTTTTCCAACAGTCTTCCCTTTCTCTTCAGTTCATGCCATCGAGTGCCTAGAAGACGTCCTCCATCCTCCAGATTAATGAGTTCAGTTCATCTCCCTCCTGAGCCTGGGGGGCAGAAACACTTTTATTACCTTTTAATTCAGCAGCTGTCTGTCATTCCACATGAGTTACCTGTCAGGACATGTGTTCCCGCTCCGCCTGGAACGAAACAAAATTAAAAATGAATGCAAGACCCTGCGTGATGCTGCGCTGTACAACACACGCAGCTCGGCAACGTAACAGTGCTGTATAGAAATAAACACGTTAATGATTTATTAACATACAGGGAACTAATTGACTAGCAGCGCCTGCTGAGGAGACGTTAATGTGACGTTTTAACAGCCGTGTCCTGGTTGTGGTTTCCTGTTTTATTGAGTTAAATCCTTCCATGTTTACGGTCTTCCTGTTCTCTCTGTTGGGTTTTAGGAGCCAACGCTTGTGAGATTTTCTCCTTTACAGGACAGGTTTTGATCGTGACCGAACACGACCCCAAAGGGGCGGGGCTTAGAGCTGTGTCCTTCCTCATTGGACAGCGAAGATGCGCTCAACAAGGGAGGAGGGGAGGTCAGCAGGGAGGAAGGGAGGTTAGGAGGGAGGAGGGGAGGTTAGGAGGGAGGATAGAAGGTTAGGAGGGAAGGGAAGAAGGCAGGAAAGGAACCAGGGAGGAGAGAAGGTAAGAAGGTTTAGGAGGGAAAGCACCAGGGAGGAGAGAAGGGGAGGAGGTAAGGTAAGAAGGGAGGGTGGAAGGTACCAGGAAGGAGAGAAAGTAAGAAGGTAAGATGGTAGGGGAGAAGGTTACAGGGAGGTGAGAAGGTAAGAAGGTAGGGAATGTAGAGGAGAAGGTTACAGGGAGGAGAAAAGGTAAGAAGGTTGGAGAGAAGGTAAGAAGGTTGAAGAGAAGGTAAGAAGGTAGGAGAGAAGGTAAGAAGGTAGGAGAGAAGGTAAGAAGGTAGGAGAGAAGGTAAGAAGGAAGGTATTATCTTTGTCTTCTCATCTTCATCATGCTGTTTTCATGGAATCTTTTTCTTAAATCTCAGTTGGACCGCGACCTCTTCGTCTTCATCAAACCAAAGAACCTGTGTTAGTGTTTTGTAACTCCAACAGATGTGATTCCGGTCCGTTCACATGGTAAAGGATGTTGATGAAGGCTTTAAATACCCCCACGCCGTGTATCACCCAATAACACATGGACACAGCTGTGTCTTTAAAAGCTTCATAACATAAACTCAGGAAACAGAATGAAAACAACTGCTCCAGATGATTGTCCCCATGTTGTCCCCATGTTGCCCTCATGTCGCCCTCATGTTGCCCTCATGTTGCCCTCATGTTGCCCTCATGTTGTCCTCATGTTGCCCTCATGTCGCCCTCATGTTGCCCTCATGTTGTCCTCATGTTGTCCTC
>NC_048409.1:29649141-29657028 GCF_013103735.1 Etheostoma cragini
TTGTCCCCATGTTGCCCTCATGTTGTCCCCATGTTGCCCTCATGTTGCCCTCATGTTGTCCCCATGTTGCCCTCATGTCGCCCTCAAAAAGCATCAACAAAAGGGTTAAATCCTCTGACTTTCCATTGCTCTTCGTCTCTGCACTTTCTGGTCCAAGCCTGCGTCCCAAGACACACTCACTCACTGAACACTGGGTCTTCCCCGAGGCCTCCTCCCAGCTGAACATCCCTCCACCTAGTCCTGGGTCTTCCCCGAGGCCTCCTCCCAGCTGAACATCCCTCCACCTAGTCCTGGGTCTTCCCCGAGGCCTCCTCCCAGCCAGACGTCCCTCCACCTAGTCCTGGGTCTTCCCCGAGGCCTCCTCCCAGCTGGACGTGCCTGGACCACCTCCCTAGGGACCCCCCTCAGGAGGCATCCTTACCAGATACCCGAACCACCTCAGCTGGCTCCTTTAGACGTGAAGGAGCAGAGCCTCTACTCTGAGCTCCGGGCTACATGAGGGCAACATGAGGGCAACATGAGGGCAACATGAGGACAACATGAGGACAATCATCTGGAGCAGTTGTTTTCATTCTGTTTCCTGAGTTTATGTTATGAAGCTTTTAAAGACACAGCTGTGTCCATGTGTTATTGGGTGAAAAAAAGCATCAACAAAAGGGTTAAATCCTTGGACTTTCCATTGCTCTTCGTCTCTGCACTTGCTGGTCCAAGCCTGCGTCCCAAGACACAAATCACTCACTGAACACAACACCCACGTTCAACATGTCAACTTCCTCTCTGTTAAAAGACAGATCTTAGTTTTCCCCCCTCGTTAACGAGACAAGTTATGTCTCCCACGGCTCAAAACTCTGTTTGTGGTGAATACTTATGCCCCTTTATTTTAACATAGGGGGTGTATACTTATGCCCTGTATTTTAACATAGGGGGGTGTATTCTTATGCCCTGTATTTTAACATAGGGGGGTGTATACTTATGCCCTGTATTTTAACATAGGGGGTGTATACTTATGCCCCCTGTATTTTAACATAGGGGGGGGGGGGTGTATACTTATGCCCTGTATTTTAACATAGGGGGTGTATACTTATGCCCCACTGTATTTTAACATAGGGGGGTGTATACTTATGCCCCCTGTATTTTAACATAGGGGGGTGTATACTTATGCCCCTGTATTTTAACATAGAGGGGTGTATACTTATGCCCCTGTATTTTAACATAGAGGGGTGTATACTTATGCCCTTGTATTTTAAGGAAGAACATTTATTTATTTATTTATTTCCTTATTTATTTATAAACTTCCTCATGCCACTGTATAACCAATCTATCACCCCTTAAAAGTCGGGGTCTGACAAGCAACACCGTGTATCAACCAACAACACATGAACCCAGCTGTTAACATAAACTCAGGAAACAGAATGAAAACAACTGCTCCAGATGATTTTTAAGGCCTAGTCTGGTGGTCTCAGCGGGTTTGTGGAACTCCTTCATCCTGATGAACTTTAGTTATTGCTGTTTGTTGCATACTGTTAATATTATTGAATCCTCAAACTTCCCATTGCCTACTTGTCTCTGCACTTTCGGGTCCAAGCCTGCGTCCCCAGACACTAATCACTCACTGAATCTGAACTTCCTCTCTTCTTAAAAGACAGATCCTATCTTTCCCCGCTGGTTAGTGAGACGAGGTGAATCTACCACTGCTCCAAGCTTCACTATCAGTCCTTCACACCCAGTTGATAGAAAATCCAGTTCCATTACAATAAGGTCCCACTGACCTCCTGCGTGTTAGGGGATGCAACAGGAAAAAACCAAGTCCAAATTCAATGGATCCAAAAATCCCGAACCTCTTTGGACTCGGTCTTTATTCAGGCTCAAACCTCTTTGGACTCGGTCTTGACTCAGACTCAAACCATTTTGGACTAGGTCTTGACTTTGACTTGAACCTCTTTGGACTCGGTCTTGTGTTGGACTCTAACCATTTTGGACTCTGTCTAGACTCAGACTCGAACCATTTTGGACTTGGTCTTGACTCTGAACCCAGAGGTACCGTGTTTCTGAGAGTCCGTGTCCAATGATCCCGAGATCCAGACATCAGGGCTGTGGTCAAGACCACCTTAGCCGGTCCAAGACAATTCCAAGACCAGGACTAGTCGAGTCCACGTCAAGACCGAGTCCAAAGAGGTTTGAGTCCAAGTCAAGACCAAGACAGACACAAGGTCTTATGCATGACAGAATCAAGACAATCCTTTTGGGTATCACTTTCCCTCCAATATTATTATCAATTTAATAAAGACACCTGGACTCGGTCCAGACCAAAAGCCCAAAAACCATATCTGGCAAGACCAGTGGCTGGGACCGAAACATGTCAGAGTCCAAATACTAGCGAGTCCGAGACAAGTCAGTAACCATAGAAAAAAGTCCTTGAGTCCGGACTCGAGTACAAGACCAGACTTGAGCACTACAGCCCTGGAAGTGCCAGCAGGAGTCAGGGTCACGCAAGTTTGTCAGACAAAGAATAATCAGGACAAGCAAATATCACGAAAACCAGAACAACAGGTCACATCAGCAGCGAGACTAACGTGGTCGCCTTGACGATGATCTGACGGAGAGCGGTAGGTTGACCGGGTATGTGAAGCAGAGGTGATTAGAGATGATGAGCTGCAGCTGGAACCCTGACTCCCTCACACCAGGCGACACTCCTGCAATCAAGGCCAGACAGAGGGGGGAGGCAGAGACCGAGACTACCAGCAGCAGACCTAACACTGCAGTCCAGTTCTAACATCAGGCTGCTGTTAGGAAGTACCTCTAGCCCAGATAAACTCCAATGAACAAGCCTCCATTCCCACTGCCATCAACATCTTGAATAGAGAGTAGTCCTTATTCTAATGAAAACAACTCATGTGGCTGTTAAGCCCCGGCAGCTGGAGGATCAGGTCTCAAGTGTTCAGTGACTCTGCCCCTAAATTACTGGGGGATGACTCTTGTTATGAATGGATTTCCCGTAAATAAAATGAATTGAACAGATGTTGTTGCTCTGGGGATTTGCTGACCCAGTTTGACAGTCCCTGCAAATGTTGTCTGTGCTATCAGGCGGGGTTGTAGGACTTGAGTCCAGTCTTGGACTCGAGACCATTGTTCTGTGGTCTCGGACTCATCCCGGTCTCGGCCGCTGGTCTTGCCATATATGGCTTTGGGGTTATTGGTCTTGACCAAGTCCAGGTGTCTTTATTATGTTGATAATAATAACGGGGAAGTGAAACCCAAAATGATTGTCTTGATACTGTCATGCATAAGACCTTTTTATTCTGTCCTGGACTCGACAAGTCTTGGTCTTGGACTCAAACCATTTTAGACTGGGTCTTGACTCGGACTGGAACCCTTTTGGACTCGGTGTTGACTCAAACTCGAACCATTTTGGACTCGGTCTTGACTCGGACTTGACAAGTCTTGGTGTGGACTCAAAGCATTTTAGACTGGGTATTGTCTCGGACTCGAACTCGAACCATCCAAAAGATGTTTTGTTATTCCTCTTTTTAATCACTTTAGCCTGGGGGGGGGGGGGGGGGGGGGGGGGTAAACCTTCTCATGCCCATGTATAACCAATCTATCGCCCCTTTAAAGTCGGGGTCTGACGACGTTTTCTCAGGTCCAGTTGTTGACCTGACATGAAAGGGTAAGTGGGAACTTCTCCGCCCTGAAACTGACATTAGAAAGATGTTAGGTCTGCTGCTGGTTGCACCCTGTCTCTGATCCCCCCCGTCAGTTAGTCCTTGATTGCAGGAGTGTTCTGCACCCTGTCTCTCCCCCCCCCCCCTCTGTCAGTCCTTGATTGCAGGAGGGTTCTGCACCCTGGATCGCCGGATTATCGGACACGGTACCACTCACATTCTGCACCCAGGATTACACTGGATTTGTTTTGGACTTGGTTTTTCATCATTGCATCCCCAACATTGGACACTGGAATAAACCTGTTAGACCATCATTCTGGTCTCAACCAGTTTCCAGACGTGACAACAGAGCCGTTAGCGCTCTGCTGGTCTGTAAAGTGGAGTCACAAAGACAATAGAGACAATTACAGACGATGAAGGTTGGACTAATACCAAACCTCCGGCTAAATGCAGAAGAGCTTTTCCCCCTCCAGTTGCAAATCAAACACCACTGAGATCTTCAGACATCTCACACTTTATTTGTGTCCTGGTGATGTAAAAAATATTCATGAAGAGGGGAAAAAAACAGGTCATGAAGTGTCTTTTGAAAAGTCCTTAAGTCCTCAGCAGTGCTGAGAGTTCATCATCATGAGAGTCGATTTCAGTTGCTCGAGGAACTTCTCGGCGTTTTCCTCGTGGAGGAATTCACACTGAAGACACTCTGACTCCGGCTGCGGAGGAGAAGAGACACATTGTGTTATTGTGTTATTGATCAGAGGAAGTCAGGCCGATAATAGCACTGCTCCCCTGAGCAGGGCCTGAACTTAACCCCCCGACCACCTGACAAATGCGTAACTGTCGGTAAGCAGGGACAACATGAGGACAACATGAGAACAACATGAGAACAACATGAGGACAACATGGGGGCAACATGAGGGCAACATGAGGGCACCATGAGGACAACATGAGAACAACATGAGAACAACATGAGGACAACATGGGGGCAACATGAGGGCAACATGAGGGCAACATGAGGACAACATGAGGACAACATGAGGACAACATGAGAACAACATGAGAACAACATGGGGGCAACATGAGGGCCACATGAGGGCACCATGATGACAACATGGGAACAACATGGGGGCAACATGGGGGCAACATGAGGACAACATGGGAGCACCATGAGGACAACATGAGGACAACATGGGAACAACATGAGGGCAACATGAGGACAACATGGGAGCAACATGAGGACAACATGAGAACAACATGGGGACAACATGAGGGCAACATGAGAACAACAAGAGAACAACAGGAGGGCAACATGAGGACAACATGGGAACAACATGAGGGCAACATGAGGACAACATGGGAACAACATGAGGACAACATGACGACAACAAGAGGGCAACATGAGGACAACATGGGAGCAACATGAGGGCAACATGAAGAAAACATGAGGGCAACATGAGGGCAACATGAGGACAACATGGGGACAACATGGGGACAACTTGAGGGTAACATGAAGAAAACATGAGGGCGACATGAGGGCAACATGAAGACAACTTGAGGGTAACATGAAGACAACATGAGGGCGACATGAGGGCAACATGAGGACAACATGAGGACGACATGAGGACAACATGAGGACAACATTAGGGTTTAAGTCTTCATCGTCTCCTGATCTCAAGCCCTTATCCTAAGGTCTGAAGGAGAGAGAGGATCCCGACCCGTTTCCCATGCAGAATCAAACCAGCGTCTGCACAGCCGCACAACAAAGCCTTCACTACAGCGAGCTCGGCCTTGGACGTTGTGGCTTTTCCAGTTATGACTTGCAGCTTTCTGCAAAAAGATGTGTTGAGTGATCAGAGCTCCAGGGCAAAGTCCAGCTCAACCATTAATCATTTAAAGATGTGAAGTATTTTCCTGAGATATGAGACTGGGAACTGTATCGACTGTGTTGAAATGATTCTGGTAGGCACTTTATTTTTGGTGTGGTTGGGCAAATAGTTCAATAACAATCTTTCAGCGTGGTGAAATTCAAGTCCTTGTGGCTCGGTTTACAGGCTTTTACATAACCTAGCTGTGACGGGAGAATTTGGCCAATCACAGATAATTTCAGAGAGAGAAAGCATTCCTATTGGCTGAGCCCGATGGATAAAGTATTTTAAAGGCCGATACCGATACAAAAATACCGATGTATGCCGATACTGATGTAAAATAAAAAATCATCCAGAAACGCAACAACAACAAAAAAATCAGTGTTGCCAACAGGGACGTAGTAGAGCGTCCTCTGGTGGACAGACTGGACAACGCCATCACTAACAGGGACGTTGTAGAGCGTCCTCTGGTGGACAGACTGTACAACACCATCACTAACCGGGACGTTGTAGAGCGTCCTCTGGTGGACAGACTGTGCAACACCATCACTAACAGGGACATTGTAGAGCGTCCTCTGGTGGACAGACTGTGCAACACCATCACTAACAGGGACGTTGTAGAGCGTCCTCTGGTGGACAGACTATGCAACGCCATCACTAACAGGGACGTTGTAGAGCGTCCTCTGGTGGACAGACTATGCAACGCCATCACTAACGGGGACGTTGTAGAGCGTCCTCTGGTGGACAGACTATGCAACGCCATCACTAACAGGGACGATTCTGGATGATTCTGATGAATGAATCTTTTTTTTAAAAGTATATATATTTAGTTCTCTTTTCTTTTATCGGCCATTATAAATCCCGATACCAATAGTTCTGGAAATGCCTAATATCGGCCTGCCGATATATCTGTCGGGCCCGATTATCCACGTGCATTACACACGTGCACGTGCATTAAAGAGGCGTCCCTCTCATTCCTAATCTGGAACGTTGTTTTCTTCTAACCACAGCGTGATATTCACACGAGGACACACGGTATTTGGAGAAATGCATACTATGTGTACATATGTGTATATAAGCATGTATGTACGTATATGGGTCCTAGCATGGTCTACGTAGTGAACTGTTAGTGCTCAGCCGACCCTGATGGATCAGGGCTCCCTACCTGTTCTAGCTCCGTTGAGAGAAACTCCAGCTTCTTGTAGACGTATCTTGACCCGCGGAGGTTGCCGACGTTCACGGACTCCCACTCCTGGATCAGGACCTGGGTCTCATCAGCAAAACACTTCAGGGTGGACTTAGGGCATTTCTGCTGGAGAAAGAGAGAGGGGGGGAGAGGGGGGGGGGTAGAGGGAGGCAGAGACAGAGAGACAGGGGAGAGGAAGAGAAAGAGAAAGAGAGAGAGAGAGAGAGAGAGATCTGTTATATGTCATGGACAGAGGATGTTTTGGCGAGTTACAGAAGTTGATGTTGCATGCTGGGAAATGTGTCACTCAAACTGTTCTCGAGATGAACCCATGCAGGCTGGATGAACAGGTCAATGACGTGTCATCAGATAAAAAGATAACATAAAGGACAGGAAAGAGAGAAGGATGAGTCAGCAGAGTCATCAAGGTGACTCGGCCTAGAGGAAGGTCGTACCATGTAGTCTTGGGGGGTGGGGGTGTACAGACTGCAGTTCAGCTTCTGATTCTGAGGAGGAAGGGAAAGGTTTTTATTATTATTACATCATCCTGAGTCTAAATTAATCTAATACTTCATGTTTTAGGTCCTTTACAAAGTAAATGGAAATATATATTACTTCTTGATAGATCAGTTGTTGATGCCACTGGGTTCTTAATGCTACTGGTTTACCTCAGGCGGACGTCGCCCGGGTCAACAAGGTCCGCGTCAGTTCATAGGGAACCTGGGCAACCTGATGAGAAATGGGCTATTGGAACAAGACGTACATGGACTAGACCAGAAAACATGGATCTTGTGCGATGCTACTACACTAGCAACCCATGCAGAGACTATGGGATGGATGGAGGCTTGGAAACCCAACATCAACACAGCTTCTGGCTGGGTGGTCTAACACCCCCAAACGGCAGCTCCTATCACAACTAGAGATTGATGAGGTACAACAGATACGCTACAGCAAGGGGGGGGGGCAGGACCACAGGTCATCATCCCCTCAGAGATCGGGTCCCAAGCCCCAATAACAACAAGCCCTTATGGCACAGAACCACTCAACATGAGGGTGACTGACCTACGATTGAAGATCATAGCCAAGTTGGGCCCCCTTAGTACAACGACCAAGACTGCCAGTCCAGTGGTCCCAGAGAGGCTTGGCTATGAGATGAACACCACAAGCCACAAAGAGC
>NC_048409.1:29657128-29668477 GCF_013103735.1 Etheostoma cragini
CTATATAAAAGAGACTTCAGATACAGTATTAGGGGACCACTAAGGTCTATATAAAGAGACTTCAGATACAGTATTAGATTACAGTATTAATTTTTGTCTCTGTGCATGACCGAAAGTGAACGTTTTCAAACCAAACTGCAACCGTTTCACAACCGCGACCATTACCTCCTCTGGTGCTAGATGTGAGTTTTGAGGACGGGTTGGGGACAAAATCGGACAATAGCGTCCAGGTTGCAAACCAATACCCTTTAAAGGACAGAAAACCAAAACTCCTACCATGCCTGGAGCTATGCTGATGAGATTCTGGACCTTTTTGAGGGTGTCCAGAGAGCAGGGTTTGGCGGCTGTTGGGGGCATCATGCCGGACAGACACACGAAAACCAGATACACAATCGCGAGACCGAACCTCCCTCTCAGCATGGCACGGGCAGCAAAACCATCATCACATCATGCGCTGCTGTGTCACACCACTCCATCCTCATGGAGACAAACCACCTCGATTGGTCCCCATAGATCTTGCTTTTTAGGATTTGCCTTTAAAGTCCAGATCGGTCTCGAGTGATTTGACGTCCATGTTGAGAGAAATTCCACCCAGCAATGGGCAAATCTTCCTGTAGTCCTATTAGGGGCTAGGATATCCCGGACCAGCTTCCAGCGTGTGTCGAGGTGCAGCTGAGAACAGAGAGATCAGTCAGTAAAGAGTCAAAGGTTTGATATCAAACGCTCATTTTTTTGGGTGCAGATGCACGAAAACTGGCTCCAAAACAGGGTCTAAAAAGTCTCTATGGAGGGTTAGTCCACATTGGCAAGTTAGGACCAGATTACATAACAATTGAATATAAATCCTGGGAGATAATTAGACCGAAATCTGAAAAACCACCCTCAAAAAAGACGTGAAAGCGTCTCTTCAGTTCCCCCGTTGAACAGTGGAAGCAGATCAGGAACTCCCCAAAAAGTGCAGAAGAAGAAGGAGACGCTGATTTCTGTGTCTTCTCTGCAGGAGCACGGTTACTCAGAGAGCCTCTCTCCTCTCCCACTCTCCTCTTTCTTGCCCCCTTATTTCCACTTTCTCACTCCTCCCTTTCCTCCTCCTCCTCCTCCATTTCCTCCTCCTCCTCCTCCTCCTCCTCCAGAGATTACATCTGCTCTACTCCCAAATCCTTATTTTACTTCCTCCCTCCTTAACTTTTTAACTGTTAATCACCCAGACTCACGGCGGCCTCGGGGAATTATTTAGCTGATTGTCATGTTCATACTTGTATTTAGAGGTTGCACCAGTAAAGGTTTACATGGTGTGTGTGTGTGTGTATATATATATATATGTATAAATATAAGCAGACTACAAGGTCTGAGACACCTCAGAGACAGAGGACGGGGGACGGAGGTTAGAGCGCCAACACAGAGACAGAGGACGGGGACAGAGGAATTTGAATTTTGGGGAATTAAAAAGAACACTGATATAGGACAACATGAGGACAACATGAGGACAACATGAGGACAACATGAAGACACCATGAGGACAACATGAGGACAACATGGGGACAACATGGGGGCAACATGAGGACAACATGAGGACAACATGGGGGCAACATGAGGACAACATGAGGACAACATGGGGACAAAATGGGGGCAACATGAGGACAACATGAGGACAACATGGGGGCAACATGAGGACAACATGAGGACAACATGAGGACAACATGAGGGCAAAATGAGGACAACATGAGGACAACATGGGGACAAAATGGGGGCAACATGAGGACAACATGAGGACAACATGAGGGCAACATGGGGACAACTTGGGGGCAACATGAGGACAACATGGGGGCAACATGAGGACAACATGAGGACAACATGGGGGCAACATGGGGACAACATGAGGGCAACATGAGGGCAACATGGGGACAACATGAGGACAACATGAAGACAACATGAGGACAACATGAGGACAACATGAGGGTTAATATAATGTAATAGTATTGTGTCTGATGTTTAGTGTAAAACACCTTGAGTTGCTCTCCTGCTGAAACATGCTACTGTATATAAATGAAACTGCTTTGTTTTAATTCAATTCAGTTCAATTCAATTTTATTTATAGTATCAATTCATAACAAGAGTTATCTCAAGACACTATACAGATAGACCACACTCCAGAATCCACAAGGACCCAACAGGTCCAGTAGTCTCCTCCAGAGCAAGCAACAGTGCAACAGTTTAATGTGTTGAGTGAAGTTAAATGAAGAGTTTCTGACTTTAAGCTCATTCATAATAAACTAAAGCTACAGGCTGGAAATACCCCGCTCTGAGGGGTAGGGGGTAGAGATCTACAGAGAACAGGTTCAGGGACCAGGTGGAGGGATCTCTGAGGACAAAGTCCACACAGACAGACCGGTAAGAGAAAATAAAGTTGTTGTTTCTACTTCTCCCCCAATCCCACTTCACTGTTAAAACCTGCCTTTTGTGACTGTGATCCGTGTCGCAGCTCAGAGCTGAAGACCAGCAGCAGGTCCCTGGAAAACCTGAGAAATGACCAGTTGAGCTCACGTGTACCCGGGACGCTCCGGCGAGGGGGACAGCCGCGGGGTCGAGTCCAGGTCAACGGGAGAAACCAGACCCGCGGTCAAAGTCTCCGAAGGGGAGCGCGTGCAGCGCTAAAGTGAAACCAAGTCGCACTTAAGATAGTTAATATAGTTAAGATAGTTAAGATAGCATCAAATACCTCCAAAGTATTCAGTGCACTGTGGTTCACTCTGCTGCAGCTCACTGGCATCTGATTGCAGGAGTACATATACTGCATATATATGTACTGCATATATATGGTGTTCTCTTATCTATACAAGAGTGAGAAGGTGTGCTTTGTGGCGGTGTGACTCAGTGTTTAACCACTCGGGGACAGCGGTGTGGTATGCGGCCTGCAGGTGACCCCGAGGGGGGGGGGGGGGGGGGGGTGGAGTCTCAGGTGTGTATATATATATATTACATAAATACAAAAAAACATGCATGCATGCATGCAGAGGTGGGGTGTGTCTAAGTACATGGCTCAAGTACTGGGCTTGGGTACATGTTTGAGGATTTTTTACTTTACTTGAGTAAAGGTACTACTTCTACTCCGGAGGAACTTGTACTTTACTTGAGTAAAGGTACTACTTCTACTCCGGAGGAACTTGTACTTTGAGTCTTTTCTTTTCATGTACTTTTACTCAGCTACGCTCACCTGACAGCTTCAGTTACTAGTTACTTTACACACTGCAATTCAGGGATGTAGTACGCGAGTCCGGTCTCGGATTCGCGACCGTTGTTCTATGGTCTCTGACTTGTCTCGGTCTCGGCCGCTGGTCTTGCCAGATCTGGCTTTTGGGCTTCTGGTCTGGACCGAGTCCAGGTGTCTTTATTATGATAATAATATTGGAGGGAAAGTAAAACCCAGAATGATTGTCTTGATACTGTCACGCATAAGACCTTTATCCAGTCCTGGACTCGGTCTGGAGTCAGACTCAAACCTTTTTGGACTCTGTCTTGTCTTGGACTCGACTAGACCTGGTTTTGGACTTAACAAAGGTGGTCTTGACTACAACCCTGCTGCAATTACACTTTAACATTTTGCAATTTTATTACAGTGCAGTATTTAATATTTAATATTTAACCATTTAATCTCATTACTGCAGTATTTAATACTCAGGACCTTTGATGCACCAATAACTATATTATATCATAATGTGTACTCAACCCTTTATATTTTACTATTTTATATATGTACTGTATATTTAGTTGCTCTCAGTAAGCACCACATTCCTCTCTTTTCTTTTTCTTCTCCTTCCGCACTACTTACATTTTTTATTTTTTATATTTGTATATGTCGTGTTGACACTGTAAAGGTCTCGTGGTACAGGTACTGCACTTGTGTATAAAGACAATAAAGGATTTCTATTCTATTCATTGATACACATATCTGATAATACTTACATCATTTGACCTAAGTTACATTTTCAATGCAGGACTTTTAGTTGTAACAGAGTATTTTGACTGTGTGCTGTGTACTTCTACTGAAGTAAATGATTCTTCTACTGCTGCGTGTGTGCAGTTTACAGAAGACAGTCAAATATAATATATAATACATAATATATCCAATATATCCTGTACCTTTCCAGGTAAATAACAGCTACAGCATGTCCACGAGAGGGGAGGAAAACAAAAAGCAGACTTTGGATTTTGCACCACGTACTTTTATTATCCGTACATCTGACTCTATGACGGCTGCCGGATGGAGTTCAATAAAGTTCAATAAAGTAATATTTCCCTTTTTAATAATTCCCCCAAAACATCATGTTCTCTCCAGTGTCCCAGCGCCCTGCAGGAACCACAGCTTACTTTCTTTCTTTCTTTATATCTGGCTCTCACATTTTGTGACATCATACAGACTTTCTTTAGATTTTTGAAGAGATTTGCATGTATTAGTATTAGGTATTAAAGTTGGGGGGGGGGGGGGGTCTTCTTTGCTAATTTAGAAGTCCAAGCCAGACCCAGCCGAGTCAGACTGTGTTGTTATGGGACCCTGTTGTTGACGCTGACTCGTCTTTAGCATTCATTACACGTTCGTCTCTAAACTTCACCTTCTTCTTCTTCTCTGCAGCAGACTCCCGGTGACAGACCGTGGTGAAGTTGGTTTTATATTGGACGTTGCCAATTAGACACATTCGAAAAATCTATTACGGAGTTAGACCTTCCAATGTGACACCAACTTCACATTGTCTCGCTGCTTCACGGATTTGCGTCTCAATATAATATAATCAATGGCGGCATGTCGGTTTATCAGAATCTTTTTAACCAGGAGAAAATAAAATAGCGACAACAACACCGCTCCAGAGCGGAGTCTGGATGCAGCGCTCAGTCCGAAGAGAAGGCACTAGTTTTCCTCCTGTACTTTGTATTTTTTTAATAATAATTTTTCATTTTCTCCCGTTCTAATCCAATGACTTTGGTCGCGGGTCGGTGCTGATCTCCGACATCTGAAGCCTTCAGTTCATATTGATGATTAAAATGAATATTTTACAGTACAGTAGTTATTTGTAAAAAAAAACAACGTTTCTACAGTACTTTTATTTGTTAAACAGATGCTCGGGCCAGTAGAAAGGTTTTGTTTTTTGGTTTCAACGTATTACGGAGTATTTCATCGGATAATAATTGTAAAAAAATAATTCAATTTCAATTTCATTTCAATTTTATTTATAGTATTAATTCATAACAAGAGTTATCTCAAGACATTATACAGATAGACCACACTCCAGAATTTACAAGGATGGTTACTACTTCACGGATTTCACCTATCACGGGTTCTTCTAGGAACGTGACCCCCGAGATAAACGAGATAAACGAGGTTCTGTATTACAAATAGAGGCGATGCTAGCCTTCGTTAGCCACAGACTGTTATTGCTAA
Source organism: Etheostoma cragini (assembly GCF_013103735.1). NCBI lineage: Eukaryota > Metazoa > Chordata > Actinopteri > Perciformes > Percidae > Etheostoma > Etheostoma cragini. Next base: position 29,662,563 of record NC_048409.1, read on the forward strand.
TAGCTAACGTTAGCTGAATTAGCATAGTCGTAATTCTATAGTCTTTTTCACGTTGAAACGTGACATTACCCTATAAATTGTACCCCGACACCCTATAAAAGACTTATGACCCCCCCCCAGACCTCTTAGGCGGACTGGGACAGGTCTGCTTTCTGTCCCCCAGAGTCTGAACTAGCGGGTCCTCTGCAACTCTCAGCTCATTTAAATAAAAGATGAAGATTATTTTAGATACTCTCTTTCAGTTATTACACTACACTGAGTTGTTGTCCTGTTGTTGTTTTTTTATGATGTATGTGCTTAAAAAAATGTTTTCTGTGCTCAGAATTTGCCATCACATGCACAAGAATGAGGCCCAAATATTACCATCCATACTGTACATGGGTCAGAACTGAATCAACAGGGAAATGGATGTCTTGTTCTATTTTTACAGTTTTTAATTTCTTTTACCAAATGCTTTGAACTGCTCTTTTATGTGTTATGTAAAGCACTTATTGCTGAAATGTGTCATATCCAAATAAAGCTGCCCGTCCTCATTGGCAAACATAAATTGAACACTAAGCCTGTTCCATTCATCATCACGTGTTAACAAAGGTGTCCACACGTCACCTGTGTTTGGATTTAACTTAAAACCTTTCATCCTGTTCTGTATTATCCACCTGATGACCTTCTTTGACAACATTTGAACGGCGAGGGGAGTTCTCTGGAGGGCGCTGACAACACCAGAGAGGGTAGAGTCAATGAACCGACTCCGTACATCAATATGGGAACAAACAGCCTTTAAAACACACAGATGTTGGCCTGGTCTAAACTTAAAGGAGAACTCACCAGACGCGTCATTTTCAGACACACACATGCACAAACAAACACTCACACACACACTTTGAAGCATGCACCCAAAAGCTGAGGACACTGTGCAAAAAACCAACATTACTTTAAGGATAATAAGTGCCAAAGAAAATAAGACTAGCCTCATAAATAAACAATAAAATAAAAAAAGACTTATAAAATGGGTAAAAAGATGGATTATTAATAACCACAGTCATCACCAACGTTAAACACTGGCCTCAGATAACCTGACGTGTGTGTGTTCAACAGATTATAAAAGAAAAAATAGAAAAAACAGCAAACTAACGTATTAAAATAGTAATATAATAAGCAACTACGTTGGCATACAGCACTGGTTGGACACTTGGCTTTCAACGCGTCTGCAGGAATGTTCTCCAGCTCAATAAATGCTAAGATAAAAGTTACTGATGTAAGCGTGTGGTACAAAGGTTTGTCAAATTAATAGTTCCTCAAAAACGTCAGCGCATCCACGGAAAGAGTCCAGGGACGTTCATGAAGGGAACCGAGCACTGAACAGGTTTCAGATCAGTCGTGTTGTTAGACTGGCGTATTCACAAATTCACCACAACCATCAGAGGGTGATGTATGTACAGTACATTCGTCGCATCTTGTTTCTTTACTTTTTACAATATTAGGATATTTAAAGCAATTCCATTGGCATTCAGTCAAAGTCATTAGCCCAGATCCCAAAATATAAGCCATGTGCAGGTAAAATGTCCATTCTTGAAATGTCCTCGCTTTTCCAAAAGCTCCCAAGATTCAATGGTGAGTCTGCATTGCATCTGACCCCCGATGCATCCCATCACGCTGCGGGGAATCAAGGTCAAATAGGGTTGACAACATTCATTACGTCCCTCAGATTTGAACTTTTTGGAATTTGAAAGTCCCCCCCATGCTTTGCCATTTTAACAAAGGTCATTTTCCGCATGGAGGACATGTGGAGTTACATGGGTGTATGGGTGTACACCTGGGCCAACTGAAACCAGCAGCTACACAACGACATCTGATGCATCCTTTGTGTCTCTGAGGTATATTCCCAATCTTTTCTTATGTCTCGTTCCTTCCATTACCTTTGCTGTTGGCCCTTCTTGTCTTGTACAGCCATGAAAGAAAGACTTCTCTCATTCATAGCCTGTTACAGCTCTGAGGAAGAGGAGAAGGAAGGTGAGAAAGCCCATTGATGCTCACTCTCCTCGTCATTTGCCCCTGTCCTGGTCCTCTGGCTTCGGCTCCACCCTGCAGGGTTTGGGTCAGGCTAACTTGGGCGGTGCTGAAGGACGTTATTCTGCCACTTCCAGCAATTTGGAGGTTAACCGTGGTGGCATAACTGGTCTTCTGGTTCCCCTGTTTGGCAGGAGATGAAGGGGTAAATGGTAGTGGCGATGAGCTCGAGGGCAAGGGGGAAGGGATCGAGGGTAGAGGAGGCGTTGTGGATTGGAGGTTGTGGTGTTGGTAACATGCAGGTGGAGGGGATGGCATGCCAGAGGAAGAGAGAACCACACACGAGGAAGAGAGGTTCTGTTCACAGGAGGGCCGGGCAACATAGGCACAGATCAGCTGGCTCCGACAGGTACCCTCTTCTAGCTCTGGGTCTCCCCATTCTGTTTGTCTGACCGATGGAACAGGGGAGGAAAGGAGGGTGTGGGAGAGCGAGGAGAGAGGAGCAGGGGGGGAGGCGATGATGGTGGAAGCGGCACTTGAATCGAGGCAATCCGTTCCATTATATCTGTTTGAAAGCTCTCGTACATCTGGCCAGGGCACGCTGGTGAAATGCTGCCCACCAAGGGTGCCCTTCCCTGGGGTGAGCCTGCCAGGCGACAGTGGGGATTGAAGCCCAGCTCGAGGGCTGAGGCAGGACGGTGAGCTGCCGTATGAGGACCACCCACTCCTGGGACTGGTTGGACAGGACTCCTGCTGCTCAAAGGACCCTCGGCCACTACCACTAAAACCAAGGCACCTGCGACTACTCTCTGCCCAAGAGCGGCGCAGTCCACTAGGGTTGCTCTGGGCTGGGCTGGGGGATCTGTCTGCCATGTTGGAGGAAAAAGACCTACGGAGGGGTTGGGAGGTTGCAGGAGGACAGGCTGCCGAAGGGGAAGATGCTCTGGAACTACGCAAAGAAGGAATGGAAGTGGGGAAAGTGGCCTTTTCCAATGTTGGTGAGCCTAATGAGGAAGAAAAGGAAAAAGAGGGCGAGGCGGGAGCATATCGAGGGTTTCTGGGTTGAGGTGCTGCAACATTATTTGTCCAAGCATTCACTGACACGCCAATAGGAGGCGGGGACAGGATCCGAGGGCTTAGACATGACGAAGACAGCCCAAATGCTGAACTTGCTGAAGAGGTCTTTGGTAGCTCCAAAGTCAGCCCTAGGGGATTATGGGGACTGGCACCTCCTACCCGTGTACTCCGGGGTTGGGGAGGTTTGTTTGCCATCGGGGAGGAGTAATTATGTTGAGGGGGTGGGGAGCAAAGTCTAGTGAATGAGGCAAGGGTTGGAGAGGGAGATGGGGACTGAACTCGGGAGCTGGGTTCGGATGCAGAGAAAGGGCGAGCTACACGATTGTGTGACCCCGACCACAGAGGATCAGGGGTTTGTTGCTTTGCTGTGGTGTTAGCGCTACCATTAGCTAGCAGCATCTTCTGTGGACCTCCAGACCAACCCCCATTACTCACGGCATGGTAAAAGCTACGGCTGCTGGTATTACTTACATTGCTATTTGCTGCGTTTATGCCAACGCTGTTGCTGTTGTTGTTGTTGTTTGCGTTCTGGGATGAGTCCGGTTTGGAGTGAAGGAAGGAGGGCCGAGGGGAAGGAGAAGAAGGCTGATGAGTGATTAGAGTTGTAGACGGGGAGGGGGAGCGTTGGCAAAGAGAGGGAAGAGGCGACTGCATGGGAGACGGAGAAGGGAAAGAGGACCAGGGGGCGGACGGTGGACCCCTTGGATGTTGGTACCCATCTTTAGCGCACCCCAGCAGGGCATATGCAGGTGTGCTGGAGCCCTGCTTACTTGCCCTGGGGAGTTTAGGTGAAGGAGCGAGCCGCTGGAGATAAGAGGAGGGTAAGGAAGACGTGGAGCAGGGGCTTTGGTTTTCTGTGTTTATGGGCGGGGTTTGTTGCAGAGCATTGGTCTTTTTCGCCATACTCTGACTGATGGACTGGCTAATACAGGAGGCAGCTAAGGATCTGGTGAATGCAGAGGAAGAAGCAATGGGGGAGGTGCAGGTGGGAGATCGGAGAGAAGAGGAAGATGGTGTTGGGGAGGAAGGAGGATCCGCTCTTATGGATGAAGGCCTCCCAGAGGAAGAGGGGATGAAAGGAGAGGAGGGTGTAGAAGGGGAGACAGGGGGAACTCTTAGTGAGGAACCCTTGCCAGAAGAGGGAGTAGGAGAAAAACAGGGAAGAGCCCTGGGGACAGGGTCTTCAGCAGATACAGGGGTCGGTGAAGATGCTGAAATAACCCTGAATGGTGAGGAGCAGGGAGGCGTGGAAGGGAGAGCTCTAACAGTGGAGTGAGAGCCGTGCCTTAGGCTGGGTCTAAAGGCTGAGATCTGGTCTATGTTCTGGCCAGAGGTGGCAGTGGCCTGTTGAGGTCTCTCCAGCAGGTTGGATGTCTCCAAGGAGGGTCTGGTTGGGGATTGTGAGTCCTGCTGACCTGGTTCCCTGCAACTGACAGAGAAGGACAGATTAAGAACCAACCTGCCAATGTCTGAACTGTGCATTCAGCTGATGCAGTAGCTGGAGAAATGGCTTATTAATAACCGGATGTAGTAATATAATAATAACTTTCTTTATATTTAGCACCTTTCATACAGAGAGTGTAGCTCAAAGTGTTGTTCAACAAAGTGGGAAGACCACAAAACAAACATTAAGAAAACAAAATTACCATTTAAAAACATGAAGAAACAACAGAGGCTGCAAAACGAATCTCGGAAACGATGATAATAAAGTGAAGAAGTGACAATTAGTTTAAAAAAGTGCTGATTAAACGTTAAAAGATGAAGATATATGCACATTAGACTTCTGACTTTTGCTGCCTGCCTGCAGTCTGTCTGCAGGTGTTTTATATACTGTCTTTATCTCATATGTTTTGTTTGTTACTTATTGTTATGCATTGTATTTGTCTGAATATTGATCTGTATATATTGGTTTTATGTGCTGACTGTAGTAACTTTTCAGGTTATTTTAAAGGTCCCGTGGCATGAAAAGTTCACTTCATGAGTTTTTTTAACATAGACATGGTAGTAGGTGTGACGCGAGCCCTGGGTATCCTGCTCTGCCTTTGAGGAAATGAAAGCTCTGATCGGCCGAGCAGGAATCTTGCCCCTTATGACATCATAAGGGGAAAGGTTTCCTCCCCTAAATCGGCTTTGCCCGCCCAGAGAATTTGCCCCCCCATGAGAGAGAGAGACATCATGACTTTCAAAACAAGAAAAGTGGCAGTTGGTCAATGACCCCCCCCCCCCCCCCCCCCCCCCCCCCCCCCCCCCCCCCTCCTCAAAAGCTACAGACTCAGAAATGGCACATCCTAAGGAAAGCTCATTGTGGGACTGGCTCTAGTGGCTGTAATTCTGCACCAATATATACATAAAATATATATATATACAAATATATGTAAAAGTCTCTGTTTGCCCTGTCTCCCTGCTGGAGCTGCCCCCCCCCTCCTTCCGCCCCGCGACCCGCTACCAGATAAAGACTCTGGATGGACTGTTTCCCAGGTAATTAGTTCCAGCAGCAGCATGAGTCACTGGGAGGAGGGAAACAAGATGCTGGGAAGAAGAACCATGTGGGAGTGAGTTACAAAGATAACTTCGTTCCACTGATGGGTGCCAAAGTAAGATCTAGTGGTTGGTTCTGGGTCTGGCCACCATTTAGAGAGGATAAATTATGGTGGAGACAGGGAAAAGTATGCAGAATATGCTGGGAATGATAAGATACCCAGAGCAAAAGAAGACAGGAAATACAAGACAATGCTGCAAAAGGTTTTGGTCGGGACTATTGTGGCGGTTTTCCACTGCGTGGTATCTACTCGACTCGCCTCGGGTCTACTCGCTTTTTTTGGTTTTCCATT
>NC_048409.1:29668577-29676807 GCF_013103735.1 Etheostoma cragini
ACAACACACCCCCGGTGGGACAACACCCCCGGTGGGACAACACACCCCCGGTGGGACAACACACCCGGTGAGACAACACACCCGGTGGGACAACACACACCCCCGGTGGGACAACACACCCGCTGGGACAACACACCCGGTGAGACAACACAAACCCCCGGTGGGACAACACACCCGCTGGGACAACACACCCGGTGGGACAACACACCCGGTGAGACAACCCACCCGCTGGGACAACACACCCGCTGGGACAACACCCCTGGTGGGACAACACACCCGGTGAGACAACACACCCGGTGAGACAACACACCCGCTGGGACAACACACCCCGTGGGACTTCCCGTCAACGGAGACACTCCACTTCTAAAACACCTTGTTAAATATTGCCATCCTTTGAAAGAAGCCATGTTTGTTTAAGGCCCTCCACCCTTACCTTTTGTTAAGTAAATGTACACAGGAAGTGTCTCGGCTTTGCACACGTTCACCTTCAGACCAGTCACTACTTCTGAAAGATGTATTTGCACACATGCTTAGTGTTGTCAAAACCTCACGGCACCTTAACGAGCCCCTCCACCTAACATATCACTCTGTAAACACCACCGACTCACCCCTCTTGTCTCTCACTCTCTTCAGGTCTTGAGTGATTGTCCCGGTTGGAGCAGCAGTCCCTGACCTCGGGGACGCGACAGTCCGAGTCCAGGGCTGACGTCAACGGGCCGTCACTCCAAGGGAAGTCCGAGCTGGAGCCGCGCCTTGCAGGTGGACTTCTGAGGGGACGCCCTAATGAAGTATCAGTGGGGGGATACCCGGGGTTGGGGTTGGGGTCGTGGACCTGAGCCGGACTGGACGACGGAGCTCTTGGTGAAGCTGGTAGACTTTCCTCAGGCCGGGTGGAGGTCCGGTTGTTGTCCCCTGATCCGCAGCCCACGATGGAGTCTCTGTCCTTAGTCAGAGCCGAGATGAAGTCTCTGGGCCTGGAGAGGGTGAAACCGTTTGTCTGGGGGGGGGCCGGGGTCAGCTGCTCTGTGACGAACACATGTCCAAACGGCAGAGGCTCCAAGGGGGTCAGCACCTCCTCCTGAAGGTCTAGAGGAGAACAACACAGAACAAATACCTAGTTAGTGAATAAATTAACCATAGAGGATTGAGTTGTTATCCTCAACCGAACAACTGAACTAAGAAACCCGGGTCAGGGTCCCACAGAGGACGTTAGTAGACTAAGGAAGTAAGCGTAAGTGGACCAAGGTGCTGTAAAAAAGAAAGGACCCATATTAGGAAAACAAACCCTGTATTCTGGGATTTGGGGGTTATTTTGGGTGCTTCCACAAGCTCAAAACTGGGAAAAAAACCTCCATTGTGTTTTGAGTGGGATCTGGTTTCTGAGTGTCCTCTGATCCGGTTTCTGTATGTCCTCTGATCCAGTTTCTGAGTGTCTTCTGTCTTCAGTCTCCAGGTGAGCTGTCCAACATCTGCACGGCTTTCTACGTCTCTAGAGACGAGGTGGCTAACCGTAGCATGCTAGCTCGTTCTCAATGGCAAACACTGCTCCAACAGCCGCTAGTGGACCAGAATCTCTAAAAGAACTACTTCCTGTCCCTGTTCTACTTCCTTTTCCTGTATTACTTCTAGTCCCTGTTCTACTTCCTGTCCCTGTTCTACTTCCTGTCCCTGTTGTGTCCCTGGTCTAGAAGAAGTCTCCCAGCTGATACTGCCTTGGACTGACCAAAGCTGGAGAAAGAGTTATCAGCTTTTAGAAAATGAAACCATGCAAACCTATTCTGGTCCAACCTCAAAATACAATTAAGAACATGAAGATGAGCAGAATATGGAGCTTTAAAAGAAAAGTAGAAAGAAAACACACTAACAACATCCCAACGACAAGCAGCATTTTACAAATACAGAATTATAGATAACAATGATAACAGAATGAGAGATTAGTGTGATTAACCCTTGTGTTGTCCTCTTAAAAAAGGTAAAGAAATCTGACATTTTTGTCCCTTTTTCAGACTTTTTTGAAGTTTCCACTAACTCCACCATACTAGATTTACTTCTCTTTGGAATTCATGGTCAATAACCCTCATTTATAAAGAATTATACCTGATATTTTAGTTAAAAAAGCAGAAATTATGAATTATTTTGACTAATAGTTAAGTTCAGAGGAATGAAAGTGATCAGTTGTATTTATAAAGAGGGTTGGAAGGAATCCAATCCATGTTTTGTGCTAATTTGGTTAAAAAGAAACTCATATTTCAGATATAGACATTTATTAAAGGGGGTCAGATTTGACCCGAGGACAACAGGAGGGTTAAAGAATGAAGGGAGGACATCTTCTATCTAAAGGACGCCCATAGCTGTGGAGCGTTAAAGGCCAACTTACCATTGGTGAGGCTTTCTGCTTTCTTTATCATCCTCTTCTCGTGGACTGTTTGGTCCTCCTGGCTCATGGTTTGCGTCTGGAATTGGCTGTAAGTCTTGGTTTGGTTCTGGGTTTTAGTTTGGATCTGGACTTTGGTCTCAGAGTGAGATTTGGGTCCATACTTGGTCTTAGAGTGGGTATGTGATTGATTGACTTCCGGTTGGTGTTGTCTTTGCTGCTGGTCCTTAGTTGGGGTCTGTAATTGCATCAGAGACTGAACCTTGGTCTGGCTTTCGGTTTGGGTCTGGCCTGAGTGGCCAGGCAGTCTACTGTAGTCCCGGGTAGGGTTCCATACAGCGCCGGCCCGTTTCTGGTGTAGTGGGACCATCATGGTGCTGGCTTTGGCGCTGTACATCCGGGCCAACGTTTGGACCTTGCTCAGGATCCGCTCTGAGTTTTCCATCAGCATGGGGTCCACTACAGGGGTAGCCTCAAATAACCCGATGCCGGCTACATCCGACCCCATGCCCTCAAACAAGACCCGGTTAGCAGTGACAATCCTGGAGTGGCGGGACCATCGACCAACTTTTATCTGACTGGGAAGACCCTCAAGGTTCCCCCTGGTCCTGACTAGGTCTCTGGGTTTGGTTCTGGTCCAAGTGGAATCAGTTTTGGTCTCAGTTCTGTTGCATTGTGCTGTAGGTGGCAGAGGTATAGGAGGATCCTTGTGGCTTCCATTTGGTTCTGCTGGGTTAGGTTCATGCATATTCATATCAGCTTGATTTCCAGTACTGGTTTTGATTGTTACATCTCCGCACTTGGACTGGTTTTTAACAGGTGGTCCTTCTCCTCGAGGTGCATTTCCACCGTTCTCCTCAGAAACCAGAACCTCCTTCTTTTCCTCCATTAGTTCTTTGCAGACTTTTCCATTGGTGTCCTGCGTCTCAGCCTCTTGTCCAACGAGCCTGTTTGGGTTTGACTCCAGATTCAGGCCCACTTTGTTTGGGGTCTCTTTGTCCTTCATCACGCTAGAGGTTCCTGAGGTTGGGTCCTCTACATCCAAATCCAAGGAGCTGATTGGTGCATCTGCCCGTCCATCATTCCCTGCATCTGCTGAGAGAGTAAGGGCAGAGACAGGACCAGCAGGGGAACAGGGCTCTGGTTCTCCATCAGTCTCCTGATCAAAAGCTTCAGTTGTCTCATAATTGGATTGTCCGCCGTCTGGCCCCCCATAGCGGGAAACCGAGTCCTTCACCAAGCCAGATGGGATCTGTGAGAAACTGTTTCTCCTTCTTGGTGCCACTCGTTCTCCCTGCTCCTCTTCCTCTGGCTCGGTCTCTTCGGTCTCGGCTGCCGCCTCGTAGTAACTCCGGATCTTTTCGATGATCTTCTTGTCTCGCTTGGTGAGGTGGGACCCTCTCGTGGGGGGCTGGCACCTTGGGTTGGGGGGATGAGGGAGTTCTTGATTTGGGGAGGAGGAAGCGGTGGCCTCGGGGTTCACCTCTTCCCTTTGTGAAAGACAACCGCTGCTGATCTCTGTGTCTTCCTGCGCTGAGGTTGGGGGACGGAGATCTGACGTTGCGTCAGGGACGATGCTCTCTCCTTCTCCTTCATCCCCTGTTTTCACCTCTTCTTTCTCTTTGTCCACCACTTCTTTTTGTGATCCTCCATCTTCCTCCACACCCGTTTCCACTTCACTCGTTGCATCTGGAAGTTCTTGGACTTCATTTTCAAGATGGTTTTCCTCTCCAGAGGCCCCGGTCTGGCCTTGAAGCTCGCTGTCCTTCTCCGACTCTGCTCTTTCCTGCTCCTGATGCATTGTGGGTATTCTTTGTGGACTGGAGGGGCAGGTGACTGGCGGCAGTGGGCAGGTGAAGTTGGTCTGGATAGATGGAAGCTGACCCCCAGACTCATCCAGGGCCTGCTCCTGAAAGATAAGATAAATATATAAGTAGATAGATAGATAGATAGATAGATAGATAGATAGATAGATAGATAGATAGATAGATAGATAGATAGATAGACGGATATTTATTGATCCCAATAAAATGGGAAATTTTAGTGTTGCAGCTGCAAAATCCTAATTGAGTCTTTAATGCTACAAATAGAGTTGTAGTGCATTCAAACCGTGGGGCTGGGGGGGCCGGGGGGGCCGGTGGACCCGGGGGGGCTGGTGGACCCGGGTGGGCTGGTGGGGATGGCGGATGACCCGGGGGGGCCGGTGGACCCGGGTGGGCCAGTGGGGATGGCGGTGGACCCCGGGGGGCCAGTGGGGATGGCGGTGGACCCGGGGGGCCCGGTGGGGATGGCGGTGGACCCGGGTGGGCCGGTGGACCCGGGGGGCCCGGTGGGGATGGCGGTGGACCCGGGTGGGCCGGTGGGGATGGCGGTGAGTCCCTCCCTGGCTCTGCTCTGGTTGATGAACTCCAGGATCTCCTCGGTGATGGACAGCGTGGGCAGAGGGCTGAGGGGGGTCAACGCCTCTTCATCCTCCTCCTCTTCCTCCTCATTCAAACACAGTAGAAAAGAAAACATGTGGTTTACAGGAGGATCGAGGCAGAAAACACCAGAGAAGAGACTTCTTGTTGATTCAACCTGTTTCAAAGTGTTTTATATCAGAAATATGGATTTCTCTCAACCAAATTGCCCCAAAAAAACATGGATGATTCCATTCAACATTCTTCAGGTAACAATAACAATACTTTCATTGAATTTTTTGGGTGTTTTCTTTTATCTTATAGCATTTGAATTCTTTTTTTAATGGTTTCCAAACAGTATTCAGACTAAACTTTGACATCTACCCATCTGAGATCCACTCAACATCCTCTGATCTTAACTATTAGTCAAAATAATTCATAATTTCTTCCTTTTTAACTGAAAACTTATGTATGATTTTATATAAATTAGGTTTGTTGATCATGAATTCCAAGAATAATAAAACCTGATATTAAACCAGCTCAGGTTTAAAAAATAAAAAAAGCACCAAAAGCGAAAAAAAGTAACAAATAAATCCGAAAAAGCGACAAAACATTGGAAAAAGTGACAAATAAATCAGAAAAAGTGACAAATAAATCAGAAAAAGTGACAAAAACATTGGAAAAAGTGACAAATAAATCAGAATAAACGACCAAAATCATTGGAAAAGCACACAAAAAAAAGTTCATTTTTTAATTTTGACCCGGAAGGACAAGTTCATGGTTAATGGGATGACAACACAAGGGTTAAATGGTACAGGAACCACTGGTCTTCAGGGGGAAAGTCCTGTTTGTTTGACCCCCCCAGGACGATTCTTACACCTCACTTCATGCTCTGCGCAGGTCAGAACTACTGCGCCCACTAGAGGGCGCCAACACATAGGTTTCTAGTGGCAGCGCACACGTTAGAGAACAACGTTCAAACACATCTCTACACGCCAGACTCATTGGATGCTGACCCCCGAGGGGACAGAAACCAGACCCAGATAACAGAAATCCCGTCCAGTGTAGTTGAAGTGTCGTTGGAGTACGTTACCTCTTCCTGTCGGTTTGGGTGCAGCTGTGGCGTCCCGCTGGGCTCGGTCCTCTCGGCCTCCACCTCGATGACGGAGGACGCCAGCGTGCTGCTGCTGCCCCCCGAGCCCAGACTGTCAGCCGGGCCTAGACCGTCTGCCGGGCCCAGACCGTCTGCCGGGCCCAGACCGTCTGCCGGGCCCAGGTCGCCCTCACTCCCCGCCGCCTGCAACGAGGAACATCATTAGGAGTGCAGAGTGGGCATGAAACAGGGCGGGCTTCACCTGGCTGACGGAGGTTACTACCTTCATATGGATGGAGGGCGGGAGAGGGGGATGGGTGGATGGATGGGTGGGTGGATAGAGGGAGGGATGGGTGGAGGGAGGGAGGGATGGGTGGATGGATGGGTGGGTGGATAGAGCGAGGGATGGGTAGATGGATGGAGGGATGGGTGGAGGGAGGGAGGGATGGGTGGATGGATGGATGGATGGGTGGGTGGATAGAGCGAGGGATGGGTAGATGGATGGAGGGATGGGTGGAGGGAGGGAGGAATGGGTGGATGGATGGATGGGTGGGTGGATAGAGCGAGGGATGGGTAGATGGATGGAGGGATGGGTGGATGGATGGGTGGGTGGGTGGGTGGGTGGACGGATGGATGGATGAATTAATTAATTCATTGGTCATCTTATATTAGGCACCCCAATTTTTAACGATCAAAGGAACAAAATGCAGGATTATAAACAACTATAGAACATATACACCCAGATAACTGCCTACACACACACATACACATACACATACACACACACACACACACACACACACACACACAGTAACAAACAAAGATGTCCGTAAGTAACTTTGGAGACAGAAACCACCAGGACTTTATCAGCACTGCTCTTAAAAAGAAACTCAGGGCAGACCGCAAGTTCGAGAACTTTTGGTATTTATACCACTACTGCAATATACGCGCCTAAAACAAGGGCTGTAGTCAAGACCACCTTAGTCAAGTCCAAGACCAGGACTAGTCGACTCCAACACTAGACCGAGTCCAAAGAGGTTAGAGTCTGAGTCAAGTCGAGTACCAAGACAAGTCCAAGACCAGGACGAGTCGAGCCAAGACAAGACCGAGTCCAAAGAGGTTTGAGTCAGAGTCAAGACCGAGTCCAGGACAGAATAAAGGTCTTATGCATGACAGTATCAAGACAATCTTTTTTGGGTTTCACTTTCCCTCCAATTTTATTATCAAGTTAATAAAGACACCTGGATTCGGTCCAGACCAAATACTGGCGAGTCTGACAAGAGTTCAAGACCATAGAAAAACGGTCTTGAGTCCAAGACCAGACTCTAGTACTAGAGCCCTGCTTAGAACCCTAATCTGTGTGACGACTTCCATATTAAGTGTTTAAAGTCTGGACTATAAAGTCCATAATATCCAGATTAGAGTGGTGGCTTCCTGTTCTGCGCAGAAACCCCCGCGGACTCAGACTGACAGCTAGCGCTAACCCCAGATACGAAACTGGTTCCCAGTCAGCGGAGCATGAAACCCCCTCTTACCTTCAGAGCTGCAGGAGTCCCCGGGGGTGGGAGGAGTCGGTGGAGAGAGAAGAAACAAAAAACAACATTTACATGTGACACAGTGGGACAGAAAGAGATGTTTTCAAGATGTTTGGACTGTTTGGACGGGCTCTTAACCAATCGGTGTCCTTCACACAGTTAATCAAAGAAGGCTTTGGACTCCGGCCGGCCTGCAGACCTGCGCCAAAATACCAAACCGCATCAATAAACAAAGGAGTCTTGTCTACCTCCTACAGAGCTGGAGTCCAGTTTCTCCAACAACACCAGCAAATGGAAATGTTGAACCATTCCTGGGATCAGACAGCGCAGTACTTGTACGATGGAGGACTGCAGGGGTACACGTCCCCCTAAGGGTAGTTTGGGGGACTGCAGGGGTACGTGTCCCCCTAGGGGTACTATGGAGGACTGCAGGGGCTACGTGTCCCCCTAGGGGTACTATGGACGACTGCAAGGGTACGTGTCCCCCTAGGGGTACTATGGACGACTGCAGGGGCTACGTGTCCCCCTAGGGGTAATATGGAGGACTGCAGGGGGCTACGTGTCCCCCTAGGGGTACTATGGAGGACTGCATGGGGTACGTGTCCCCCTAGTGGTACTATGGAGGACTGCGGGGGCTACGTGTCCCCCTAGGGGTAATATGGAGGACTGCAGGGGCTTTGTGTCCCCCTAAGGGGTACTATGGGGGACTGCATGGGGTACGTGTCCCCCTAGTGGTACTATGGAGGACTGCGGTAATATGGACCTGGTCTGCATGATGGGTAATATGGACCTGGTCTGCATGATGGGTAATATGGACCTGTGTCTGCAT
>NC_048409.1:29676907-29681656 GCF_013103735.1 Etheostoma cragini
CGGGGGTGTTGTCTCACCGGGTGTGTGTTGTCCCAGCGGGTGTGTTGTCTCACCGGGGGTGTTGTCTCACCGGGTGTGTGTTGTCCCAGCGGGTGTTGTCTCACCGGGTGTGTGTTGTCCCAGCGGGTGTGTTGTCCCACCCGAGCTCCCTGAGTGAAGGACGTGACTCTCATTCCTGCAAATAGCCGACCAATGAGAAGGGAACCTGGAGGATAATTTGGTTTAATGTGGTCGGAGAAAGTATAGGTGAAGCTGGGGGGGGCGAGCTGGGTGTGATGGGGGGATGGAGGTATTACTGAGCAAATGCACCACCCAACGCACCTCTTTAACCCCAGAGTTGTCCTGAAAATCAACAAGTTTGACTCTTCTTTTTAAAAAAAATCTTAAGATTGTGTCTCTTTTTTTAAACACTTTTGACGCTTTTTAAAAAACTTTTTCTACATTTTTGTCCCTTTTCTTTAACACACTTGAATATTTTTTAAACTTTTTCTTAAGTTTTTGTCTTTTGTAACACTTAAGTCCTTTTTTTAACCTTTTCTTACAATTTTGTCTCTTTTTTAAACACTTTTGACGCTTTTTAAAAACTTTTTCTTATGTTTTTGTCTCTTTTTTTATAACACTTTTAAGTCTTTCTTTTTACTTTTTTATGTTTTTGTCTCTTTTTTAACACTTTTGACGCTTTTTAAAAAACTTTTTCTTACAATTTTGTCTCTTTTTTTAAACACTTTTGACGCTTTTTTTTAAAACTTTTTCTTATGTTTTTGTCTCTTTTTTAACACTTTTGACGCTTTTTAAAAAAACTTTTTCTTATGTTTTTGTCTTTTTTAACACTTTTAAGTCTTTTTTTTTACTTTTTCTTACATTTTTGTCCCTTTTTTTTTAACACACTTGAATATTTTTTTTATAACTTTTTCTTAAGTTTTTGTCTTTTTTAACACTTTTAAGTCATTTTTTTACCTTTTCTTACCAGTTTGTCTTTTTTTTAAACACTTTTAACTCTTTCTTTTTACTTTTTCTTATGTTTTTGTCTCTTTTTTTAACACTTTTGACGCTTTTTAAAAAACTTTTTCTTACATTTTTGTCCCTTTTCTCTCACTTGAATCTTTTTTTTAACCTTTTCTTAAGTTTTTGTCTTTTTTAACACTTAAGTCCTTTTTTTAACCTTTTCTTAAAATTTGTTCTCTTTTTAACACTTTTGACGCTTTTAAAAAAAAAAATTCTTACGTTTCTGTCTTTTTTAACACTTTTAAGTCTTTTTTTAAACTTTTTCTTATGTTTTTGTCTCTTTTTTTAACACTTAACTCTTTTTTTTTCTTTTTTACATTTTCTTACGCTTTTGTCTCTTTTTTGTACAACTTTGGAAGCTTTTTTCCGATGTTCAACACTACGTAACACCCACTTATTAACTTTAACTTTAACGTCTCTGTGTCTGTGCATGAACAGGTCCTGAGGGTGTGGGGGTGTCTATTTCAGGGCCATGTATATAGTGATTTCTAACAAAATCAGAGTGTAAATTGTAATTTCCCCACTAGGGATCTTATTATTATTATTATTATTATTATTATTATTATTATTATTATTATTATTATTATTATGTTAATTGACTTCAGTTCTAAGCCCATTGGTTTCCCTGGTTGTGTGCAGGTCCGAGCCGCTGAGGGACCGAGGCCGTGTGTATTCAGTCAGAGAAGAATCATCATGTATAAACATCACCGCTCAGCCTCCGCTCTCCGATCCAAACGTCTCTGCTCACAGCGTACCACGGGGGGACATGTCCAGAGATGGAGATGAGCAGGACAGATGTGAGCAGGATGTGACAGCTGCACAACGTATACAAGATAAAAAAGCACCAGAATACAAAATGGCCACCGGCCACACTGACAACAACGATGGGAGTCGGTGCTTGGCAGGACCAGGACCCGTGGGTGGAGCGCCCCCCCCGGGGGAGCTCGTTCTGATGGTAGCGACTACACAGACTCCAAAGGAGTACCACAAATCTGCAAAGCCAGGACTGGGTGGAGATGAATCCCAGAGGGAACCCCTTTACCTGGCGGAGGGGGGCACCCACACCACCGCCCTGGGATCCTCCGGGGCTCCAGAGACAGATGAGCCCCCATGCGTTGAGAGGACACTAAATGAGAACAAGTATGGGTCTTCCTCACAAACCAGGATGATTCATCAAGGTTCAGCCGTGATATTCAGGGAAGAGACCCCTCATTTCACGTCCTCGGGAGGACTGGTTGCTGCCCCAGAAGACCACAAAGCAGGAGCACCCAGTCCGTGGTCATCGGTTCAAAGCTCAGAATCAAATCCTTCCCGAGGTTTGGTGCAGTTGGCACCCGGTCTACCAACGTTGACCAGCCAGACGCTGCAGGACCTGCACACCGCTGCGGGTGAACGGGCTCCGTCTAACGCCAGGTATGTCCGCTGCAGATTAAATCACGATGGGTTTGGAAAACAAAAAGCTGATTGTTCATACCCACAACCGTGTCTTAGTCCTTGCGTTGTCTTCCAGTCAAAATTGAAAATTAACACTTTTGTTGATGAGTTTTATTGATGTTTTTAACTTTTTCTAATGTTTTTGTGCCTTTTTTCAACACTTTTGAAAAACGCTTTTTTCAGTTGTTATATTAAGATATGCAGGTATATATTAAAAAAATAAATATTCCAGAAACGCGTAACAGAACCTAAATAGATTTCCCTAAACTTAGTTATTTATGAGTTCTTGCTAAACTAATGTAATAATTTGTTTTATTGTCACAACAGAACATCAAAATATCTTAAAGTTCTGATAAATAAAATGTAGTAAAAAACCAACTTAAGATATGAAACTTAAACAAAAACACAATAACAAAAAAATAATACAACAGGGACGTTGTAGAGCGTCCTCTGGTGGACAGACTATGCAACACCATCACTAACAGGGACGTTGTAGAGCGTCCTCTGGTGGACAGACTATGTAACACCATCTATATATGGTCTATAGTCCATTTTTATTTTTTAACCATTCATTCATCAGAATCATTTATTTCTCATTATAAATGATTCTGATTAATGAATATTTAAAAATCGGCCATTATAAATGCCGATACCAATAGATCGGGAAATGCCTGATATCAGCCAATAACATCGGTCAGGCCCTGGAACAGAAGGAACAGAAGGAAAGACACAAAATCACTGCATGGATTTCAAAGACTTGGCCTTTATTTATGTAATTATTATTGTTGTTATTATTATGAGTGTTATTGTTGACTGGTGCTGAGAGGCATTGCTGTGGTACTCGGTACTACGGTGCATATGACACTAAACTTGACCTGAACTGAGATAAGTCTTGAGGTGGCTGCAGTCCTCCTCCTAGCAGCTGGAGCAAACAGCACATGTATGAGATGTAGAGAGCAGGAAGGTCCGTCAGAACCAGAACATTTAAAGTAACAGGCAACGTCAAGCAGCTGTCTCATTAACCCTCATGGTGCCCTCATGCTGTCCCTATGTTGTCCTCATGTTGTCCCCATGTTGTCCTCATGTTGTCCCCATGTTGTCCTCATGTTGTCCCCATGTTGTCCTCATGTTGTCCTCATGTTGTCCCCATGTTGTCTTCATGTTGTCTTCATGTTGTCTTCATGTTGTCCCCATGTTGTCCTCATGTTGCCCTCATGTTTACCTCATGTTGTCCTCATGTTGTCCCCATGTTGTCCCCATGTTGTCCTCATGTTGTCCTCATGTTGTCTTCATGTTGTCCCCATGTTGTCCTCATGTTGTCCTCATGTTGTCTTCATGTTGTCCTCATGTTGTCCTCATGTGACCCCCATGTTGTCCTCATGTTGTCGTCATGAAATAGTATTGAGTAAAAGTTGACATATTCCAGTCTGTGATTATCATCAACATCCATTCCTTTAATTTTAGTCTCAATAATTCCTAATTTCTGCTTTTCTAACTCAAACATGAGGTATAATTTCCTATAAATGAGGTTTATTGACCATAAATTCCAAAAATAACTGTAAAACTAGAGTTAATAAGTTAGTGTTACGTAGTGTTAAACGTAAAAAAAGTGACAACGTTGAAAAAAAAAGCATCAATAAAAGTGATAACTTTCATTTTTGAGGGAAAGACACCCCGAGGGTTAAAGAGCTGGGAGTAAATGTGGGTTAATATAAACCTGATGCTGAACCAGGACCTCAGCGTAACCCTGTCAACCGACCCGGTCCTGATGAACGATAAACCCCGGCCCACTCGTTGTACAGTCTAACATAAACAGCCCAGCCCTCTGAATGCTAACCGGCCCGTTCCTGAGAAAACTGCATGACTAATTTGTAAGGAATGCAATTACTGTTTGGATAAAACACCCAGAAAGGTTGAATCAATCAGAGTGTGGTTAAAAGAATGGGCCTAAGGGCTCTTCTGAAGCTCGTTGTTCTCGTCGTCGTTCATGGGAGAGAGTATATTAAGTGGAATGGGTCTTTAGCTTGTTTTTGTTGGAGGGGATTTGCCTTCAGCTGCACGCTGGTTACCCTTCAACTGCTAAGCAAATGTAGGGTTTTGCAAAGTTAATGGAACATTAGGCAGAAAATTAGGTAGAAAAAACAACATCACAGAAACTTAGAGCAGCTGTTGCGTTATATATCATATTCTTTTTCATTTTTTGGTACCGTATTGGAGATGCTAACTGAGTCCCCAATGGCGTTTTTCCACTGCTGGTAACAGCTTGCCTCGGCTCGCCTCGGCCCGCCTCGGCTCGCCTCGGCCCATTAT
>NC_048409.1:29681756-29684034 GCF_013103735.1 Etheostoma cragini
ACACAGAGACAGAGGACGGGGACGGAGGTTAGAGCGCCGACACAGAGACAGAGGACAGGGACGGAGGTTAGACACAGAGACAGAGGACAGAGACGGAGGTTAGAGCGCCAACACAGAGACAGAGGACAGGGACGGAGGTTAGACACAGAGACAGAGGACGGGGACGGAGGTTAGAGCGCCGACACAGAGACAATGAGCTTATTGAGTGTCAAAAGATCCCTTAAGCCAGGAATAAGTCTAAATATTATGTTGTTACTACACAACGCAGACATGTGTTATGGAAACAGGGCGTTTGGGGACATGTGGGAATGTGATGAGCTGATAAGATTTGGCAGGATGGACAAACCGATATTAATCTACCCGTCATGTTCAGACTGAAGGCAACAAAAAGGGGACAAAAAGGGGACAAAAAGGGGACAGAAAGGTGAAAGAAAGGTGACAAGAACGGGACAGAAAGGCAACAGAAAGGTGACACGAAGGGGACAGAAAGGGGACAGAAAGGCGACAGAAAGGTCACAAAAAGCGGACAAAAAGGTGACACAAAGGGGACAAAAAGGGGACAAAAATGTGACACAAAGGGGACAAAAAGGGGACAGAAATGTGACACGAAGGGGACAGAAAGGTGACAGAAAGGTGACACGAAGGGGACAGAAAGGTGAAACGAAGGAGACAGAAAGGTGACAGAAAGGCAACAAGAAGAAAACTTAAAGGCAACAAAAAGACGCCAACAATGCTGTTGTTGTGTGTCTGTTGTGTCCAGAACTAATGTCTCCGTAGGGACACTAATAAAGACACTTGGACCTTGATAAGGAGGACTCCTGAGCCCCGGCGTCTACCTGACTGTCTCCTGGAGCGTCGGTACGGCAGGTTCCCGTCCAGCAGCAGCGGCAGACTCTTCCTGGACTTCTCCGGTGTGTACAGCAGCAGCTCTGGAGGCTCTGGACGGACAAGACCAGCACAGAGACGCTGAATACCTGGACGGACGTCCGTCTCTGGGTCCAATGAACGTAACACACACACTTTATGTTGTTTATAACCACGTTAAAGGCTGAGTCTGCTGCTGCTAGACGTATTCTGATCTGATTGGGACGATGCACGTTAATCAACGGTAATCAACGTTAATCAACGTTAATCAACATGTCAGTGAATGCACCAGTGTTGGACAGTCGCCTCCTTTTAAACTTTAATCCTACCCAGCATGCATCTCTTCATGGTGGGAAGAAACCGGAGCACCCAGAGGAAACCCACGCAACAAAAAGGCCCAAAACACCCTGGATTTAAACCAACAACCTTCTTATGGAAGGTACAATAGAAGACAACATGAGGACACCATGAGGACAACATGAGGACAACATAAAGACAACATGAGGACAACATGAGGACAACATGAGGAAATCATGAGGACAACATGAAGACAACATGAAGACAACATGAGGACATCATGAGGACAACATAAAGACAACATGAGGACAACATGAAGACAACATGAGGACAACATGAGGACATCATGAGGACAACATGAGGACATCATGAGGACAACATAAAGACAACATAAGGACAACATGAGGACTTCATGAGGACAAAGCAGAAAGAAGGAAGAGACAACTGACCCTGACCTGATTGGCGTCTTCCTCGGTGGTAACCGCGGCTGTCGTCCAATCGCGGCGACGCGGACGACTTCTTCAGGTTGTCCGGGTCGAACACAGGAGCTGAAAGACAGGAAGTGATGTCACCACATCGGCACACGCCAGAACGAGCTACTCAGACTTATTTTAGGACTACTGCTGAGATGTGGGTGAACAACGCAGACTCACACTGACAGAAGTTGTCCCCCAGGACCTGTCTCGCCTGCAAAGAATGACAACAATGAGTCACGGAGACAGGAAGTGGTCAGACTGGTGTCCTCGGGTCACATCTGGACCCGAGGACACATATCTATATATATTTACATGTATGTATATAGTGTTTTAAGGAGACTATGTGACCAGCAGGTGGCAGCAGAGACCAGCAGGAGACTCCATTGTGAGTGTCCCTGCTGAGGGACTAATAAAGGTTGAGATGGTTGAATGTTACCTTCTGAGGGACTAATAAAGGTTGAGATGGTTGAATGTTACCTTCTGAGGGAGAGAGGCAGGATGGTTTTCTACGATCAGTCTCTTGAGGTAATGGACCCAGAGCCTCTTCTCCTCCTGGTTCCTCGTCTGCAGCAACAACAGGAGGGAGGTAAGGAGGGAGGGAAGGAGGGAGGAGGGAAGGTAAGGAGGGAGGAGGGAGGGAG
>NC_048409.1:29685846-29686484 GCF_013103735.1 Etheostoma cragini
CTCCTTACCCAATGAGGACACCAGTCCTCCTTACCCAACGAGAACAACGGTCCTCCACACCCAACGAGGACACCGGTCCTCCACACCCAATGAGGACACCGGTCCTCCACACCCAATGAGGACACCGGTCCTCCACACCCAACGAGGACACCGGTCCTCCTTACCCAACGAGAACAACGGTCCTCCACACCCAATGAGGACACCGGTCCTCCACACCCAACGAGGACACCGGTCCTCCTTACCCAACGAAGACACCGGTCCTCCATTCGTTGGAAGTATTTTGTGCCACTGAACTCAATATTTATTAGTTTGTTGATCATTCTTTTTTTGTAACTCAAAAACGTCAACTTCATTCAACTCAAAATCCTCAAAAACCCATTTGTGGCATCTAAATATTTTACTAACTTAAAAGTCCAAGTCCATAATCTTTTATTATCTGTCTGCCTTCTCTACCCCTTTAAAATATGTTTAATGATGGAGTCTAATCCCCAAAATGACGGAGGAGGTGAAAAGAAGCGATGGAGGACGGAGGAGATTACTCAGCCGTTGAGTTGAGTCCTCTGACAAACATGCATCACCGGGCCAGATGGCGAGATGGGATGGAGGGCGGAGAGTATCGAGGGGGGGGGGGGGGGGGG
>NC_048409.1:29686523-29689780 GCF_013103735.1 Etheostoma cragini
GAGGAAGGAGGTCAAGGTAACAACGGGGGTGGAGAGGAGAGAGAAAGACGTTAATCGTATCTTCCACAGACGGAGGACTGCAGCAGTTCATCATGTCTTGGAAGGAAACTGTGTTCATGTAACGTCGTGTTTCATTCATGTTTTTATCCAAATTAAGTGATATTGAATGAAAAATGCCTTCTGGAAACAGTCAAATTCGATTTAATTTCATGAATATCGACTCAAAGGAAATAAGTTCGGTCTCATCTGGTTTTCTCTCGATGATTTTCAGTTTACGTGATAAACGCTGATGGATTATCTTCTGAATAAATAATGAGTTACGATTGTTTTAGGTCGTTTTATGGTTGCAACCCGCCACAAAACGCAGAAGAAGTAGAAGAAGATGTAGTTCATGTCCCCCAGTGTTTCCTCTCTGTCTGCACACATGGGGGGGGGGGACAAAGACAGATGGACATGGACGGACAAGGAGACGAGAGACTTCCTGGATTTAATTCATGAGGAACTCGTGAAGGAAATGGCCGACAAAGGTTAGGACGAGCCGTGGGACGTCCTGGGAGACAATGGAAGACGCCCAGACAGAGAGTCATGTCTCAAAAAGCGTCTCGCAGCGGTGCTGGGGGGGCAATAAAAGACTAGCTGCATCCGAGGAGAACATGAGGACAACATGAGGACAACATAAGGGCAACATGAGGTCAACATGAGGTCAACATGAGGGCAACATGGGGTCAACATGAGGACAACATGAGGACAACATGAGGACAACATGAGGGCAACATGGGGTCAACATGAGGACAACATGAGGACAACATGAGGACAACATGAGGGCAACATGAGGACAACATGAAGGCCACATGGGGTCAACATGAGGACAACATGAGGACAACATGAGGGCAACATGAGGACAACATGTGGGCAACATGAGGGCAACAGGAGGACAACATGAGGACAACATGAGGACAACATGTGGGCAACATGAGGGCAACATGAGGACAACATGAGGACATCATATGGGAAACATGGGGACAACATGAAGACAACACGAGGGCAAAATGAGGACAACATGAAGACAACATGAGGACAACATGAGGACAACATGAGGACAACATTAGCATATTATAGCAAAGTTATTTAAAAATGAAATCATGAACGGGGTGAATGGAGATCTGATTTTATAACGATTAATCTACTACAAACATCCCAAAGATCATCTGAACAACTCATTAATAGATCAACGACAAGATCATCACAGAATATGAGATGTGTGTGTTGCTGTAAAGTGGACGGACAGAGGGACAGTAATGCATTCAGCAGAAGAAGACAGACGGCCTCTGGATGTTTCCGCTGGGTCGGACTTGGAGGAGAATCTGCAGGATTGCAGGTTTGTGAACTCGAGCGTGGCCCCGCTGGGAGAGAGGGATGAGAGTCTCTGTTTGGGTAGTTATCCTCCGTGAAAAGAGAAGAAGAAGAAGAACAGCTCGAGGGAGGAAGCTGCTCCGCCATCACAAATGGCCGACAGAGGAATTAACCCTTGAGTTGTCTTCCCAACAACCACGAAAAAAACAACTGGTTACCTTTATCCAACATTTTCACCTTTTCTCAAATTATTATCAATTTGTTCCAACGTTATTTTCACCTTTTTCCCAAATTATTATCAATTTTTCCAACGTTATTTTCACATTTTTCTCAAATTATTATCAATTTTTCCAACGTTATTTTCACATTTTCTCAAATTATCAATTTTTCCAACGTTATTTTCACCTTTTTCTCAAATTATTATCAATTTTTCCAACGTTATTTTCACCTTTTTCTCAAATTATTATCAATTTTTCCAACGTTATTTTCACCTTTTTCTCAAATTATTATCATTTTTTCCACCGTTATTTTCACCTTTTCTCAAATTATTATCAATTTTTCCACCGTTATTTTCACCTTTTCTCAAATTATTATCAATTTTTCCACATTATTGTCACTTTTTCACTTTATTCAACACCGTCAATTTTTAACTTTATCATCACTTTTTTCCACATTCATCATCCCTTTTTCTGCCAACAAATCACTTTTTCAATATTATCGTCACTTTTTCCATTATTATCACTTTTTCAACATTATCGTCACTTTTTGAACATTATTGTCACTTTTTCCATTATTATCACTTTTTCAACATTATCGTCACTTGTTCAACACTATCATCACTTTTTCAACATTATCGTCACTTTTTTCAACACTATCATCACTTTTTCAACATTATCGTCACTTTTCCAACACTATAATCACTTTTTCAACATTATCGTCACTTGTTCAACACTATCATCACTTTTCAACCTTATCGTCCCTTTTTCCAACATTATCGTCACTTTTTCCAAAATTATCATCACTTTTCCAACACTATCATCACTTTTTCCAACATTATCGTCACTTTTTCCAACATTATCGTCACTTTTTCCAAAATCATCGTCACTTTTGACAACACTATCATCACTTTTTCAACACCATCATAACTTTTCCAACACTTTTTCCAACATTGTCATCAATTTTTTCAACATTTGTATCACTTTATACAACTCTATCATCACTTTTCAACATTATCGTCAACTTTTCAACATTATCTCACTTTTCCCAAAATTATCTCACTTATTCCAACATGATCACTTTTTCCATTCTTTCTGAAATTTTTGTTACTTTTTCCAAGTGCTTTTTTGATGCTATTATTGTTGACATTTACAGCTCTTATTTTGACGGCCCATTAATTTAGTTATAAATTAAATAAATTAAATGAAAAGGGTCAAATTTCATGTTGACAGGAGGACAACATGAGGGTTAAAGCGCCCGGTGTCTGTCTCTCTCCCCCAAACATCTCCTCTGAATCAGCGTAGCCTATCGTGCAATGGGCCGTTATACAATGAGATTAACAGACGAGGACGTTGTCTCAGAGGGACCATGGAGACAGACGTGGAATCTCCACTTGGATGTGTGCGTCTGCATCCTTAACCCCGTGTTGTCTTCCATCAAAATTAAAAACTAACCCTTTTGTTTTCTGTATTTAACTTTTTCTTACGTTTTTGTCCTTTTCTTTCAACACTTGATGCTTTTTCTCCTGGTGAAAGTCTTGTGTTTTCTCCTTAACTTCTCCAGGACATGAATACCTGTTTCCAGGTGAAAGTCTTGTGTTTTCTCCTTATCTTCTCCAGGACATGAACACCTGTTTCCTGGAGAAAGTCTTGTGTTTTCTCCTTAACTTCTCCAGGACATGAACACCT
>NC_048409.1:29689880-29692066 GCF_013103735.1 Etheostoma cragini
CATGCTGGGTGAACTTATATCGATGTAAATGAAAACCTCCTGAAGGGACATTTTAAAGCCATTTTACTGGCTGCCCAGATGGCTCAGTGGGTAGAGCCCATGTATAGAGGTTTAATCCTCAATGCAGGGGGCTTGGGTTCGACTCCGACCTGCGTCCCTTTGCTGCATGTCAACCCCCCCCCCTCCATCTGCATGTCTTCCTCTGTCCTGTCAAAAATTAAGACTTGAAATCCCCCAAAACAGATCAGTAGAAGCAGTAATTTGACTTACTTGGGGTAGTTCATGCAGTACAGCGTGTAGATGTCGAAGGCCTCGCTCTGAAAAGAACAAGAGAAGAAGAAATGTTACGTTCAGGGACCTAAACGTGTTTAATTTCACATTAAATATAATTACATTACACATCTGATCTCGTTCTTTTTGGATTTTTGATCTTGTTTCTTTGATTTTTTTTTATTTTTTTTTATCTTGTTTCTTTGATCTCGATCTCTTCGGTTTCCTTGATCTTGTTTCTTTGATCTTGTTTTTTTTTAAATTCTTTGATCTTGTTTCTTTGATCTTGTTTTTTTCTGTTTCTTTGATCTTATTTTTTTCCATTTCTTTGATCTTGTTTATTTAGTTTTTTTATCTTGTTTCTTTGATCTTGTTTCTTTTATTTTGTTTTTGGTTTCTTTGATCTTGTTTCTTTGATCTTGTTTCTTTGATCTTGTTTTTGGTTTCTTTTATCTTGTTTCTTTGATCTCAATCTCATTTTTTGGGGTTTCTTAGATCTTGTTTATTTATCTTGTTTCTTTGATCTAGTTTTTTAGTTTTTTTTTATCTTGTTTCTTTGATCTTGTTTCTTTGGTCTCAATCTCATTTTTTTCGGTTTCTTTGATCTCGATCTCGTTCTATTTGTGGTCCTCTTTGGACATTTTCTTCGTTAACCCAAAGTTCTTTGCCACACAGACATGCATTCACACAGTCTTAGAGACAACATTAGAACAGCAGATGCAGGATGTGTCCCACACAGACAGACACACACACACACACACACACACAGACACACACACACACACACACACACTCACCCTCTCCACGAAGCACTCGGCGATGGCTGCAGCGTGAGGACTCCTCTCCAAATCCTCGAGGAGATCACTGAGGAGACAGAGACAGACGGGTCAGACATCTGTCTCACGCTACGGGACGGGAGACACGGAGATGTATTAACACACAACACACAAGGACATTGACACACAACGACATTAACACACAACAACATTAACACACAACGCACAAGTTCATTAACACACAACACACAAGGACATTAACACACAACACACAAGTTCATTAACACACAAGGACATTAAAACACAACACAAGGACAGTAACACACAACACACAAGTTCATTAACACACAACACACAAGGACATTAACACACAACACAATACGTTGGACCTTCCGGGACCTTCCGGGACCTTCCGGGTTCCTGTTTAAAGCCCAGTGACAGCCCCATATAGAAAGCAGCACCAGCAGGTCCTAACTCTCCCCCACGGTGTCAGGACCACGCTGGTCCAGAGCCAGAGGGCATGCTGGGAGCAATGGGGAACAGTTAACACCCCCATTGGTTCCCCTCCTGCTGTAGTTCCTGTACCTGGCAGACACACTCTCCCTCTGTTCCCACAACTCATCCTTATCCTCATTCCTCCATCTTCATCCCTCCATCCTCATCCCTCCAAGTCCCAAATAGTGCTGCAGCACACACACACACACACACACACACATCCAATTTCCACAAATCGTTTCTTTATCTCCCCATCTTAAATCTCTTGTATCCATCAATCTTTCTGTTTTGGCCCAGACTCTCTCACACACACACACACACACACACACACACACACACACACACACACACACACACACACACACACACACACACACACACACACACACACACGTTGTACAGACTCACAAGAAGACATGTACATACAAGGACAAGTCCAAATTGCTTTTAAATACAAGACATGTGTTGCAGTAACCAATGTGTGTGTGTGTGTGTGTGTGAGTATACTCAGGGCCAAATATATATATATATATTATAGCCTTGTTTGGCCCTGCTATAGGAACCAAGGTAGCCTTGTTTGGCCCTGCTATAGGAACCAAAGTAGCCTTGTTTGGCCCTGCTGTAGGAACCAAAGTAGCCTTGTTT
>NC_048409.1:29692166-29694022 GCF_013103735.1 Etheostoma cragini
TCTCGTTGGGTTAGGAGGACCGGTGTTCTCGTTGGGTTAGGAGGACCGGTGTTCTTGTTGGGTTAGGAGGACCGGTGTTCTTGTTGGGTTAGGAGGACCGGTGTCCTACCTTGAGACCACCTGCTCTGAGTGTCGTTACAAACTGGTTCTGTCTGAGTTCTTGAGTTAAATCCTGACTAATAGTCCCCCCTCTCTTTGTCTCCCTCTCTCCTCCTCCCCCCCCCCCCCCCCCCCCCCCCCCCCCCCCCCCCTTCCTCCCCCCCAGTTCGGTGGCGGTGTTGAGGGACTGCATGAAGAACCAGAGTCTCGGACGTTTCTTCCAGGAACGACAGACGACTCTGAACCACTCGTTGCCCCTGGAGACGTATTTGCTCAAACCGGTGCAGAGGATCCTCAAATACCACTTGCTACTCCAGGTAATACTGCAATACTACAGGTAGTACCTCAAATACCACCTCCTACTCCAGGTAATACTGCAATACTACAGGTAGTACCTCAAATACCACCTGCTGCTCCAGGTAATACCCCAAATACTACATGTACTACCTCAAACACCACCTGCTGCTCCAGGTAATACCCCAAATACAATAACTGTCCAAATGTCCAAATGTCTTCCCCAGGAACTTTCTAAGCACTTTGACAAGAGCGCCCCCGGCTATGAGGTCATTGAGGACGCCATCATCACCATGACAGCGGTGGCGTGGTACATCAACGACATGAAGAGGAAGCAGGAGCACGCCGTGCGACTCCAGGTAGGACTGCACCCTGCAACCTGGTCTCACAGTCCCAGACCCTCCTCCACAGACTAGTCTCACACATCCAGACCCTCCCCCACAGCACCGTGGAGGAGGCTCTGGCTAGTCTCACACTCCCAGACCCTCCTCCACAGTGCTGCATAGGAGGATCTGGCTAGTCTCACAAATCCACTTTCTTATCTGTGAATATGTGCTGGTTGCACCCGGCTTGTTGCACTGATCCTGACCTTTGGTGGGTTTTTGGAGACATGACCTTCGACCTTTCCCCC
The DNA here is from genome assembly GCF_013103735.1 of Etheostoma cragini. Taxonomy (NCBI): domain Eukaryota; kingdom Metazoa; phylum Chordata; class Actinopteri; order Perciformes; family Percidae; genus Etheostoma; species Etheostoma cragini. The sequence continues at coordinate 29,693,191 of NC_048409.1, forward strand.
GCCTCCTTGCAGGAAATTGAGTCCCTGTTGGTGAACTGGAGCGGACCGGACCTGGGCGGCTTCGGGGAGCTGGTCCTGGAAGGGTCCTTCAGGGTCCAGCGCGTGAAGAAGGAGCGAGCCTTCTTCCTGTTTGACACCATGCTGCTGATCGCCAAGAAGAGGCTGGAGCAGTTCGTCTACAGCACGCACATCTTCGTAAGTCCTCAGGGTGTCCACATGTCTCCTCATGTCTCCTCACACTCCACATGTCTCCACATGTCTCCTCACGTTCCACATGTCTCCTCACGCTCCACATGTCTCTGCATGTCTCCTTGCGCTCTCATGTCTCCACATGTCTCCGCTTGTCTCCCTGCGCTCCACATGTCTCCGCATGCTCCACATGTCTCCTCACACGCCACGTGTCTCCTCACGCTCCACGTCTCTACATCTCTCCTCATGTCTCCTCGCGCTCAACATGTCTCCTCACACTCCACGTGTCTCCTCGCGCTTTACATGTCTCCTCACGTCTCCACATGTCTCCACATGTCTGCTAGCGCTCTCAAATCAGCTATGGGAGGACGAAAAGTCACGTCAATAACCGTCCTTTTGATGCAGCTGTGTCTTTATGTCCCCCCCCCAGTGCTGTAATCTGCTGCTGGTCGAGACCCTGAAGGACTCTCTGTGTTTTAAAGTGTCGGATCAGACAATTCCCAAACAGCAGCACGTCGTCCAGGTGAGTGTCCTCCGTCTTTCAAATCTGTCCATCACTCCGGCGTGTTCCCTCCTTACCTTCCCTCCTAACTATCCCTCCTCCCTCCTATCCTTCCTCCCTCCTCCCTCCTAACCTTCCTTC
>NC_048409.1:29694122-29695240 GCF_013103735.1 Etheostoma cragini
ACACACACACACACACACACACACACACACACACACACACATGCACACACTCGCTTTAGGTTCAAGTTAAGAGTCAGTCAGTTGGTCGGTTAGTCCGTGTGTGTGTCTGAGTGTATGTGTGTGTGTGTTTGTGTGTGTGTGTCCGAGGGAGAGAGAGACAGATAGATGTCAACAGACAGACATACAGAGTATGGTTGCCTTGGCTAATAAGACCAATAGGAAGCCTTTGATCTCTGTGATGTCATCTCTCTCATCTCTTTGATCTGTAATGTGTTAACGACTGCACCTGTCAGCTGTGTCACCAGCTATTCAGACACTAAACAAGCTCTCAAACAAATGGTCATATCACCAAAAGAATACGAGATATCAATAAAATAATGAGCACCAGAAGGCCTTTGTGAACGTATTAATATGACACTTATGTGGATAATCTTATAAATGTGGACGTATCAGCGATTTAAAAAAGTGCTTCGATCTGCGTTTTACTCAGAAATGTGGACGAAGTTTAACATGGCAGTGAATGGAGAAAGATTTGGGAAGTTGGACTCTCTATGACTCCATATCACTTCCTATGTCTCCTTTTGACTCTCTATGACTCCCTATGTCTCTATGTCTCCTTCTGACTCTCTATGACTCCCTTTGTCTCCCTATGTCTATTTATGACTCTCTTTGACTCCATATGTCTCCCCATGTCTCCTTTTGACTCTCTATGACTCCCTATGTCTCCCTACGTCTCCTTATGATTCTCTATGACTCCATATCACTCCCTATGTCTCCTTAACACTGTCTATGACTCCATATCACTCTCTTTGTCTCTCTATGACTCTCTATACCCCACATCACTCCCTAATGTCTCCTTACGACTGTCTTTGACTCCATATCCCTTCCTATGTCTCCTTATGACTCTCTATGACTTTATATCACTCCCTATGTCTCTGTAAGTCTTTCCATGTCTCCCTATGTCTCCCTATGACTCCTTACGACTCCCTATAACTCCCTATGTCTCCTTATGTCTCCCTATAACTCCTTACGACTCCCTTTGTCTCCCTATGTCTCCCTATGTCTCCCTATGACTCCTTACGACTCCCTATGTCTCCCTATGTCTCCCTATGTCTCCC
>NC_048409.1:29695340-29700506 GCF_013103735.1 Etheostoma cragini
TGCATTTTAGTATTTAGTATAAAGTTTTCTACTAATCTTTTCTTCAACTATCTAAATAATATCTGAGAGTCTTTCGTGATGTGTTTATTGCAGCATTTAATGTCGACATGAGGATAAAAACATATATTGTGCAGCCCTATGGAGGACAGTGTTAATTAGCCGCTGTGTTAAAGCAGTGTTGCACACATTACATGTTTTTCACTTTTGAAATACCGATATAGCTCATAGTGAGTTAAGTAGTTCCACAGTGGAGGCACCGCGTTATTGGTTGTTGATTATTTCTTTATAGCTACCTATGCCTATAATAACAACATTCACTGGTAAAGGGAGATTTAGCCAATTCACCATAATAAGTAACCTCATCTCATATTATACTTCCAGCGCCAGGAAGGGGTTAAACTAGTGTAACACACAGCTGAGTTCTCTTAGAGCAAACTTAAAACACACTCACACTTCCTCAGACCAGGTCTCAGTCTCTGTGGTCCACCATGGTCCACCCTGCAGGAAGACAAAGACACAATCCACTTCATACTCCAGGGCTGTGGATAATTGAAGGTTTAACCATCATATTGTGAAATGAGACGGAGTGAGACTACGGGGACTCTGCAGCTTGTTCAAGTCAAAGTCAGGGCAATGCTGCTAAAGCTGTCACGGTGTGGTTACACTCAAGCCGCCTACACATCGGTACAGCTACAGCGGTAACTAGGTAAAGTTGAAGTAATTTGAACTTTGAGTGCAGATCAAAGTGGCACCACTGCCCCCCCCATAGGAAATCAATGGAGCGGGCGGTGCAGAGGGGTTCTGCCCCCCATCATGTGCAGGTGGCTTTACTCTGAGACATGACAACAGCATTCTCTATGCCCTGGTGACAGACTGACAGGCTGGAGGTCTGGAGGGGTTTTATTTAGTTTGGTGTGTAAAATGTCTAATTAAATGACCTGTAAATAGGTTAGGTTTATGTTATCAATTTAATTAAATTATTTAGTCAAAGAAAAGTAAGAAAGGTCCCGTTGGGTATTGTTACCGAATTCCAGCTACCTGTATCGCTACAAAACTTGACCAGGAACAATGAGTACTCAACTGGAATGTATGTAGCATAAAAGTGGTTGATTAAAGTTGATTAAATCTGATTGATTAAATCTGATTTTTACTTCAGTATTTTTTATTTGTCCTGCACCTGCCACAAGTTGGATGTGCACACAGTTATTATTATTTTAAATATAATCTGCTGAAATGGTCTGAGGCATTGGTTAACTCTGGTGTGTTCCAAAAAAGAGTTTGATTTGATTTTTTTGTTATTTCTTGTGTTTTATCTGTTTTTTTATTTTTAACTGTTTTTCTGTAAAGCACTTTGACTGACACTCTGAAACATGCTACATAAATAAAGCTGCCTTGCCTAATGCCAATTGAATCTCTACGGTGGTGCAAATCACAACAAGAAAATCGCCTATTTTGAAAACATGAATGTAATGATTTTGTGTTTTCTTATTTGCTGTTGTGTTTTGCACTTCAGGGCCAATACACATTCACTTGGATCCTCAATTAACCAGAGTTTCTCAGTTAGTGACAAAAAATAAATACAACTGAGTGTTGGTCTTTCCATACCTGAGAGTGTCCAGTCTGCAGTTTGGATCCTCCAGTAAAGCAGAAAGCCGCTTCACTCCTGAGTCTCCTGGATGATTGTAGCTCAGGTCCAGCAGTCTCAGATGGGAGGGGTTGGAGCTTAGAGCTAAGGCCAGAGAATTACAGCCTTCATCTGAGATCATACAGCCTGAGAAACTATACACACACACACACACACACACACACACACACACACATATATACACACAGACACAGACAGACACACACACACACACACACAGTTGGTGATAACAATTTAGGAGGCAATACTTAACAATTACTTTGTGTGCTAGAAGTGGGCGGGGCTTTACAGTCCAGCTGTATACCACCAAAACTAATGTTGTGTAGCTACTTGAATTTCATCGTCCAGTAGAGGGAGAGAGAGAGAGAGGGAGAAATAAACCATGATTGTAATAGTTTTGCAGTTATTACATTCTAAAGCACAAATAAATTGATAGATCACTCCGTTCTGCTGTTGTTGAAGCTGCCTGTATAAACCCAGCACAATTAGTGAATCACTCATTTTAGGCTCAGAGCTGAATGCTAAATGTAACCTTTTTGCATTGCGACACTATACTATTTCATTTACTGTATTTTTACTTTTATACAATAGAGTTCTTATACAAGACACTTCTAAATGCGCTTTCATAACGCCTACAATTGCAGGAAAGACGAAGAAAAAAGTTGAGTCATATGCATTAATCGCCTCAAAGTGATTGCTAATTTTGATTATGATGAGAAGGATAATGGCAGGCGATGCTGATAGTTTTGATAGTTTAAAAAAAATAAAAACAGACAGCTGGCCTTCTTGTGGGAGAATTAATGTCTTGTGTCATTGGCTCTGTTAGCAGAGTTGTTGACCCATATAGATTTACATAAGTAGAAATGTAATCATAACAAATGCACGTGTAGAAGTATCAATATTTATGACAGCAGTGTAGAAGTAAATTACTGTGAACCTGTCTAATTCAGAAAATCTAAAAAAATATATGAATGTTACACAATTTTTACTCAGGTCCTAACTGAACACCAACCCGAGAGTTTCCAGTCTGCAGTGTGGACTCTTCAGTCCAGGAGACATCAGCTCCACTCCTGAATCCTGCAGGTCGTTGTTACTCAGGTCCAGCTCTCTCAGACTAGAGGACTGGGAGCTGAGAACTGAGGACAGAGCTTCACAGCTTCTCTCTGACAATGTACAGCCACTCAACCTAAAAGACATTCAATAGAAAGGCCATCCAATAATTAATATGTGAAGAAAAAACTATTTAGAGGTTCATCCTTTGCAAAGAGCTCAGCACCAACCTGAGAGTTTCCAGTCTGCAGTGTGGACTCTTCAGTCCAGGAGACATCAGCTCCACTCCTGAATCCTGCAGGTTGTTGTTACTCAGGTCCAGCTCTCTCAGACTAGAGGACTGGGAGCGGAGAACTGAGGACAGAGCTTCACAGCTTCTCTCTGACAATGTACAGCCACTCAGTCTGAAAGGGATTCAATAGAAAGGCCTTCCAATAATTAATATATGAAGAAATTAACAACATAGAGCAGTGTTTCCCACACAGACTATTTTGTGACGGTGAGTCACACAATTAATACCACAGCCCCGCTGTAGCTTCTCTCTGTCCGCAGTAAAATGCAGTGGAACATCCCGCCAAAATCAACATACAGGTCATGCTGGACTACGTAGATCCTTCCTATCACCACTCTGTCTTTGGCTGGTCCCATCTGGATCCGCGGGGACCGGTGCAGCAGTGAGGTGAATCTGTGTTCCTGCCCGGGGGAAGAGACGCTGCCGCCGGAGCTCAGATTATATAAATACAATGTTGTCAGTGTGTTATTGTTGGAGTCCCGATCCGACTCCTAACAAACAAGCGATTGCGTTTGCTTTAGAAAATTAACTTGTCGCAAATTTGCGGTAAAATGTAGTTGGGTTGTCGAGGTCAAAGGACTTATTGAAAATTGTATTGAAAGGTTTCTGTGACTGAAAAAGGCACGTGTTGAGGATGAGGACCAGCCAGTCTGAAACAGAGCTAAACAGTCCGACTAGTGTAATTAGTTGTGTTATTAATTTGTTTACAATATTATCAGCCTTCAACCAGTGCTGCTCAAGGAGAAAGACAGGGTCAGGGAGAGAAAGAGGTAGATTCGTTTGGCATTGAAGAAAGAGTAGGAGAGGAGGACAGCATCCAAAACCATGTCCTCCTCATTTATTGATACGTAATTGTTATAAAAATAAGTATCCCCCCCCACCCCCTGGTCAGACACCGCACGCTAATATGTGGGAAACAGTGTTGAGGTTCATTTCATCATTTTCTAATAGCTGAGCACCAACCTGAGAGTTTCCAGTCTGCAGTGTGGACTCTTCAGTCCAGGAGACATCAGCTCCACTCCTGAATCCTGGAGGTTGTTGTTACTCAGGTCCAGCTCTCTCAGACTAGAGGACTGGGATCTGAGAACTGAAGACAGAGCTTCACAGCTTCTCTCTGACAGGTTACACCCACTCAGCCTGAAAATACATCAGCAATGCATAAGAATGCAGCCTCAAACAAACTTAAACTTATAATTTATAAATAAATTATAATTAAAGCAACACTGCATTTAATCTGAATAGTTGTGTGTGCACCTACAGAGCTTTGTTGGAGGTTTTGACCACTGGCAGCAGCCTCAGAAGAGCCTCCTCTGAAGCAGAGTATTTCTTCAGGTCAAACACGTCCAGATCTTCTTCTGATGACAGTAAGATGAAGACCAGAGCTGACCACTGAGCAGGAGACAGTTTATCTGTGGAGAGACGTCCTGATCTCAGGGACTGTTGGATCTCCTCCACTAGAGAACCATCATTCAGTTCATTCAGACAGTGGAACAGATTGATGCTTCTCTCTGCAGAAAGATTATCACTGATCTTTGTCTTGATGTACTTGACTGATTCCTGATTGGTCTCTGAGCTACTTCCTGTCTGTGTCATCAGACATCGTAGGAGAGTCTGATTGGTTTGCAGTGACAGACCCAGGAGGAAGCGGAGGAACAAGTCCAGGTGTCCATTTGGACTCTGTAAAGCTTTGTCCACAGCACTCTGATGGAGACGGTTTAATTTAGGTTTGACTCTGGAGACTTCTGGCCGCCGGGAGGTTGTTTGTTCTTCTGCCAGCAGGTTGACTCCAGAGTTGGTGAAGGTCAGATGGACATGAAGAGCAGCCAGGAACTCCTGAACACTCAGATGGACGAAGCAGAACACCTTGTCCTGGTACAGTCCACTCTCCTCTTTAAAGATCTGTGTGAACACTCCTGAGTACACTGATGCTGCTCTGATATCGATGCCACACTCTGTCAGGTCTGATTCATAGAAGATCAGGTTGCCTTTCCGCAGCTGCTCAAAAGCCAGTTTTCCCAGAGACTCCATCATCTTCCTGCTCTCTGGACTCCAGTGTTGATCTATCTCAGATTTCCCATGATATTTAACGTTCAGTTTGGATTGAACCACCAGGAAGTGGATGTACATCTCAGTCAGGGTCTTGGGCAGCTCTCCTCCCTCTCTGGTCTCCAACACCTTC
>NC_048409.1:29700606-29709356 GCF_013103735.1 Etheostoma cragini
GAAGATAAATCTACCTCAACTCACTTTATTCACCTTTTAAACATCTTTGGGACATTAATTATGCCGTGTTGTGTTCATGGACTGTGAGTTTTATCAACGTTTATTAAAAACATCCAGAGAATAAAACTGAAGGTTACTTGAACACAACTTATGTGTGAATAAAAAACAAAGAACCAAAGTTAGCTTTCTGTTGGCTCGACTGTTGATTCATGTATTTATGTATTTATTAGTTCTGTTGGGTCAACGTGTTCAGTTTGTTCAGTTTGGGGACTTTAAATTAATTAATTAAATCCTAACATCTTTCAAGCCACAAAAAAAATAAGTTTTTCTCAGAAATTTATCTTCACACTTTAGGCAAGAAAATCTAAAAAAAAAATCAAGTGTAGGGACCTACATAAATACTGTTAAATAAATATAAACAACGTGTTTATTTTTTAATTAATGGTGTTTCAGTTCATAACTGGGTAAATACAATAAAAAATCTAACCTGCCTGCTGCGTTGTTGGACTGTCAGTGCCCGATGGGAGTCGTGCATGCTGAGATTTAAACGGTCATAACGTGTTATAATGAAATTTGTGAAGTCCATGAAATAATAAACTTTCATTACAAATAATAACAGAGGGAAATTATTAAAATTTTTCTATTTATTTAATCCATGATCGTTTGTTTGCTAACGTTTGCTCAAAATGCCATTCAACTGGGCCCCCCCCCCGCCCCAGTAAGAGCGTTAGCCCCATGTAGGCCGAGTCCTGCAGCGACCCTTTGCTACGCCCCATCCCCCATCTCTCTCCCCCTTTCCTGTCTATGTAGCTACGCTTTACTAAGCGTTACTTTTGCTACTTGACACAACGTGACACATGCTAAACTTACATCTTTACTCGACTCACATCAGGTAGAGACAGTGAGAACTGTTAACTGTTGACTTGTTTAAGTTAGCGCCGCCGTGAGGGACAGTCAGCTGGAAACGCCAGCCGCAGCTTTCACCGAGGACTGGGAGGAACCAGGACTTCACTGGAGGACCAGGACTTCACTGGAGGACCAGGGATGTGGCTGTGGGGTTTCTCAACGTTTCAGTGAGGCTGCTCTGTGCTGGATGCTTGTAGCTGAGCTTTACTAAGCGTTTATTTTTCCTCGCTGTGTGATCCCCTGGTCTAATGTCATTTACAGCAGTGGAATTAATATTAAGGGAGTAAAAAAACATCCATTATTTACGTTACACTACCTTCACTAATCCTACCGGCTACCAAATTTCGTGTTCTTCTTCTTCTGTGTAAATGTGTTACTGCAGGAGTAAGGTCAAAGTTTAATGTGTGCTGCCCCATTGGCCAAAGAGAATCAGCGGTGTTTGTTTTATGAACGTATTTATTTTATATTATACACATATAAATGAACCAGTTATTTCTTGGGGTTGCTAAGGGAGTTCCAGCGGCACCTACAGCCATAACCTTGTTAAATATCACAATAACGATATTATTACGATGAATAAACAGATGTTACAGTGTTTTCAGTTCAGCATTTTTATGTATTGAACCAATTGAACATGAAGTTTAACATAAAAGGCAGTTACATTTTAAAGTGTTAAAGTTTTCTACTAATCTTTCCTTCAACTATCTAAATAATATCTCAGTCTTTCGTGATGTGCTTATTGTGTCATTTAATGTTATTGCGTCATTAAATGTCGACATGAGGATAAAAACATTTTTCAAAAGCTTATTTATTAAAAACATCCAGAGAAGAAAACTGAAGGTTACTTGAACATCTTTCCAGCCACAAAAACAGAAACTATTACTGTTTTTGTGGCTATTACTTAGTTTTTACATTTAAAATTATCACATTTGTTCCTGGCGATATAAATAATCATCTGCACTTGCCAGGACAAATGGAAAATAATAAAGTAAAATAAACTCTGCTTTAGACTCAGCTGTTCTTCTTCAGGCCTAACCCAGCAGGGTGAAAACCTTTCATTAAATATGGGAGTTTAAAGCAGTGTTGCACACATTACATGTTTTTCACTTTTAAAATACAGATATAGCTCATAGTGAGTTAAGTAGTTCCACAGTGGAGGCACGGTGTTATTGGTTGTTGATTATTTCTTTATAGTTATCTATGCCTATAATAACAACATTCACTGGTAAAGGGAGATTTAGACAATTCACCATAATAAGTAACCTCATCTCATATTATACTTCCGGCGCCAGGAAGGGGTTAAACTAGTGTAACACACAGCTGAGTTCTCTTAGAGCAAACTTAAAACACACTCACACTTCCTCACACCAGGTCTCAGTCTCTGCGGTCCACCATGGTCCACCCTGCAGGAGGACACAAAGACACAATCCACTTCATACTCCAGGGCTGTGGATAATTGAAGGTTTAACCATCATATTGTGAAATGAGACGGAGTGAGACTACGTCGACTCTGCAGCTTGTTCACGTCAAAGTCAGGGCAATGCTGCTAAAGCTGTCACGGTGTGGTTACACTTAAGACGCCTACACATGATACGCAATTTGTTCTCTGCGCACCGCTAGGTAGGACGCAGAGCAAAGCACAGAGCAGGTAAACCTCATTAAAGGTGGCAAGGAAGCTATTTCTGGTAACAACATGCCATTATCTCATTGGTTGCGCGTACCAAAAGTCAGCGACAACTAGGTAAAGTTGAAGTAATTTGAACTTTGAGTGCAGATCAAAGCGACACCACTGAAATCAATGGTGATTGAGAACCCCTGTAATACCTTAGATCCTCCATTGCACATTAACCAGAGTTTCTCAGTTAGTGACAAAAATAAATAAAATGAAGTCTTGGTCCGTCCATACCTGAGAGTGTCCAGTCTGCAGTTTGGATCCTCCAGTAAAGCAGAAAGCCGCTTCACTCCTGAGTCTCCTGGATGATTGTAGCTCAGGTCCAGCACTCTCAGATGGGAGGGGTTGGAGCTCAGAGCTGAGACCAGAGAAGTACAGCCTTCCTCTGAGATCATACAGAATGAGAGACTACACACACACACACACACACACACACACACACACACACACAAACACAAACACACACGGTTGGTTATGACAATTCAGGTACGACCTGGGCCAGGAGTATCGCTCCTCTCCCGGGAGCAATACTTAACAATTACCTTGAGTGCTAGAAATGGGGGGTGAGCTTTACAGTCCAGCTGTACACAACAAGAACTAATGTTGTGTAGATACTTGAAATTTTCATTATCCAGTAGAGAGAGAGAGAGAGAGAGAGAGAAATAAACCTTATTTTGCAAATGTTTTGCAGTTATTACATTCTAAAGCACAAATAAATTGATAGATCGCTCCGTTCTGCTGTTGTTGAAGCTCCCTGTAATAACCCAGCACAATTAGTGGATCACTAATTTTAGGCTCAGAGCTGAATGTAGCCTATTTTGTATTGTGACACTTTACAATTTCAAACACTGTATTTTTATACAGCAGAAAGGCCTTAGAACCTGAGTTTTTATTTTATTATACATCTTACTGTGAGAGAGACAAGGTATTGTAAGACATGTAATGTCATACTTTTGTTAAAAATAACAATTTCCACTATACAATCACAGTTTAATAAAGAGCAGAACTCTAGATAACTGCTGTAGGCTTCTATGTCTCTGTCTGTGATGTGGACATGCCTATCCTGATTCGGTCTGATTTCCCCATATGCAGATGCGGATCCACATACACAACGTAGTGAGACTGTCACAAAGGGGACCGTCACATCGGCCTGAGCCTTCCTCAGCCGAGCTGCCGCCAGACAACTCTGACTGGCTTTTAGTCGTTGCAGAGAGTTTCACAAAATAACAAAGGGCAGGACAGCCAGCTGGCCTTCTTGTTGTGGGACTATTAAGTAATAATAGCTGGCTTGTTATGTCTTGTGTCATTTGCTCTGTTAGCAGAGTTGTTGACCCGCTAGATTTAGATTAGAAGTAATGTTATCATAACAAATGCACTGAACAAATGCAATGAACGTTGCTCTAAATTACACAGGTCCTAACTGAACACCAACCTGAGAGTTTCCAGTCTGCAGTGTGGACTCTTCAGTCCAGGAGACTTCAGCTCCACTCCTGAATCCTGCAGGTCGTTGTTACTCAGGTCCAGGTCTCTCAGACTAGAGGACTGGGAGCTGAGAACTGAGGACAGAGCTTCACAGCTTAACTTTGACAGCTTACAGTCACTCAGCCTAAAAGAGATTTGATAGAAAGGCCATCCAATAATTAATATATGAAGATATTAACAACGTAGAGCAGTTTTTCCCAAACATGCTATTTTGTGGTGGTGAGCCACACAATTAATACTACAGCCCCGCTGTAGCTTCTCTCCATCTGCCAGCAAATGCAGTGGAACTTCCCACTAAAATCAACATACAGGTCGTGCTGGACTACCTGGAAGATCCTTCCCATCATCACTCTGTCTTTGGCTGGATCAGCGGGGGCCGGCGCAGCAGTGAGGTGAAGCTGTGTTCCGATCCAACTCTTACCAAAGCAAGGGATTGCGCCTGCTTTAGAAAGTTAACTAGCCTCATGTTTGATGTAAAATGCAGTTGGGTTGTCGAGGTCAAAACACTATGTAGCAGCTGTGAATCAAATAAACTTATTATAGATAATGTTATGTCATTTTTTTACTCTTACACTGAATGTTTGCTGCTATGATCCAGATGAGTATTGAAAAGTATTTTCTGTGACTGAAAAGGCACGTGTTGAGGATGAGGACCAGCCAGTCTGAAACAGAGCTGAACAATCCAACCAATGTAATTAGTTGTGTTAATAATTTGTTTACAATATTTTCAGCCTTCAACCAGTGCTGCTCAAGAAAGACAGGGTCAGGGAGAGAATGAGATAGATGTGTTAGGCATTGAAGAAAGAGTAGGAGAGGAGGACAGCATCCAAAACCGTGTCCTCCTCAATTGTTACAAATATAAGTATTCCCCCCACCTCAGGTCAGACATCGCGCACCACATATTGCTTTGTAACATGTGGAAAACATTGTAGCAGCCATTTGTTTCCACCTTATTTGGTTAGGTTATTTTAGTTATTTATTTTAGCCACTTGGGGGAGTATTGCACTGGGTGTGGTACGTTACTGGGAATAAGGTATATTTACAGGTGCGGTAATCAATGAGAAAAGGTGTGGATGACGGGGAACACACGGTTCTTACCGTAGCCGTGAACACGCCACAATATATAATTTCACCACTAGGTGAAATACTATTTTATGTGAAGTATCCCCTTTTTCTACTTTTATAATAAACGGGAACACCACCCAAAGACAATCAATGCTTGGACTTAAGATCTTTTTGCTACGCGTTGAAAGCACCATGCCATCCATACCGAGGCTTATGGGATAGCCTCCACAAAACATTGTTGAGGTTCATTTCATCATTTTCAAATAGCTGAGCACCAACCTGAGAGTTTCCAGTCTGCAGTGTGTACTCTTCAATCCAGAGGACAGATGCTTCACTCCTGAATCCTGCAGGTTGTTGTTACTCAGGTCCAGCGCTCTCAGACTAGAGGACTGGGAGCTGAGAACTGAGGACAGAGCTTCACAGCTTCTCTCTGACAATGTACAGCCACTCAATCTGAAAGAGATTCAAAAGAAATTTAATCCAATAACTAACAGTAAGAAAATAACCACTCACAGAGAGTTACTTTTTATTTAACTGAACACCAACCTGAGAGTTTCCAGTCTACAGTGTGGACTATTCAGTCCAGAGGATAGTTGCTTTGCTCCTGAATCCTGCAGGTTGTTGTTACTCAGGTCAAGCTCTCTCAGACTAGAGGACTGGGAGCTGAGAACTGAGGACAGAGCTTCCCAGCTTCTCTTTGACAGGTTACAGCCACTCAGCCTGAAAAGACATCAGCAATATATAAGAATACAGCTTCAAGCAAACAAAAACAAATTATAATTAAAGAAAAAAAGCATTTAATCTGAATAGTTGTGTGTGCACCTACAGAGCTTTGTTGGAGGCTTTGACCACTGGCAGCAGCCTCAGAAGAGCCTCCTCTGAAGCAGAGTATTTCTTCAGGTCAAACACGTCCAGATCTTCTTCTGATGTCAGTAAGATGAAGACCAGAGCTGACCACTGAGCAGGAGACAGTTTATCTGTGGAGAGACGTCCTGATCTCAGGGACTGTTGGATCTCCTCCACTAGAGAACCATCATTCAGTTCATTCAGACAGTGGAACAGATTGATGCTTCTCTCTACAGACAGATCCTCACTGATCTTTGTCTTGATGTACTTGACTGTTTCCTGATTGGTCTGTGAGCTACTTCCAGCATAGGTCATCAGACCTTGAAGGTGTTTCTGATTGGTCTGCAGTGAAAGACCCAGGAGGAAGCGGAGGAACAAGTCCAGGTGTCCATTTGGACTCCGTAAAGCTTTGTCTACAGCACTCCGATGGAGAGGTTTTAGTTTAGGTTTGACTCTGAAGACTTTAGGCCGCCGGGAGGTTGTTTGTTCTTCTGCCAGCCGGTTGACTCCAGAGTTGGTGAAGGTCAGATGAACATGAAGAGCAGCCAGGAACTCCTGAACACTCAGATGGACGAAGCAGAACACCTTGTCCTGGTACAGTCCACTCTCCTCTTTAAAGATCTGTGTGAACACTCCTGAGTACACTGATGCTGCTCTGATATCGATGCCACACTCTGTCAGGTCTGATTCATAGAAGATCAGGTTGCCTTTCTGCAGCTGCTCAAAAGCCAGTTTTCCCAGAGACTTGATCATCTTCTTTGTCTTTTTATTCCAGTTTGAATCGGTCCCAGATCCTCCCTCGTACTTGATGTACTTCAGTTTGGACTGAACCACCAGGAAGTGGATGTACATCTCAGTCAGGGTCTTGGGCAGCTCTCCTCCCTCTCTGGTCTCCAACACCTTCTCCAGAACTGTAGCAGTGATCCAGCAGAAGACTGGGATGTGGCACATGATGTGGAGGCTTCGTGATGTCTTGATGTGGGAGATGATTTTGCTGGCCTGCTTCTTGTCTCTGTATCTCTTACTGAAATAATCCTCCTTCTGTGGGTCAGTGAATCCTCTGACCTCTGTCACCATGTCAACATACTCAGCAGGGATCTGATTGGCTGCTGCAGGTCGTGTGGTTATCCAGAGGCGAGCAGAGGGAAGCAGATTCCCCCTGATGAGGTTTGTCAGCAGCACATCCACTGAGGTGGACTCTGTAACATCAGTCAGGATCTCAGTGATGAGGAAGTCCAGAGGAAGTCGACACTCATCCAGACCATCAAAGATGAAGACCACCAGGACCTCTTCAAACCTGCTGATTCCTGCTTCTTTGGTTTCACTAAAGAAGTGATCAACAAGTTCCACCAAGCTGAACTTTCTCTCTTTCAGCACATTCAGCTCTCTGAAGGTGAATGGGAATATGAACTGGATGTTCTGGTTGGCTTTGCCTTCAGCCCAGTCCAGAGTGAACTTCTGTGTTAAGACTGTTTTCCCGATGCCAGCCACTCCCGTTGTCATCACGGTTCTGATTGGTTCATCTCTTCCAGTTGGGGCTTTAAAGATGTCTTCACATCTGATTGTTGTTTCTGGTCTGTCTGGTTTCCTGGATGCTGTTTCAATCTGTCTGACCTCATGTTCTTCATTGACCCCTGCAGCCCCTCCCTCCATGATGTAGATCTCTGTGAACATCTGATGCAGAACGGTTGGGTTTCCTGCTTTAGCAATCCCCTCAAACACACACTGGAACTTTATCTTCTGGTTGGTCTTGAGTTTACGCTGACAAACTTCAGAATGACTTCCTGAATGAACACACAACAAGAAAAATCAATAAGTCAAAGAACATATTTCAACATTAAAATAATAAGTATATATTTTAATACATTTTTTCAGACATCAGTAAATGTCCCATTTGTCCCAAATCCTGTTAACACATACGTTATTTAACCCTTGATATATTCTTAAGGTGACAATAGGCTGACTTTCAAATTGTCTTAATGTGGCTGTTAAAATTCAGGTCTGAGTCCATGACGACACCAAGATTTCTGGCTTTGTCTGTTGTTTTTAACATTGTTGTTTGAAGCTGAGCGCAGACTTTTATTTGTTCCTCTTTTGCTCCAAAAACAACCACCTCAGTTTTTCCTTCATCTAATTTCGGAAAGTTCTGGCACATCCAGCCGTTAATTTGTTTGATGCACTTAGTCAGTTGTCAGATGTATTGGACTATAGTCCCCTGGCGATAACGCTGTGTCATCCGCATAACTGTGGTAACTTATTTTGTTGTTTTTCATAATCTGAGCCAGTGGAAGGATCTACATTAAACAGAAGAGGCACCAGAATGGAGCCTTGGGGAACTCCGCACGTCATATTTGTTTGTTTGGATGTATAATTACCTATTGACACAAAGTAATCCCTATTCTTTAAGTAGGATTCCAACCAGTTTAGTACTGAGCTAGAAAGGCCAACCCAGTTTTCCAATCGGTTTAGTAATATGTTGTGGTCTACCGTGTCAAATGCAGCACTGAGATCAAGTAATACTAAGACTGAAATTTTGCCACCATCTGTGTTACGGTGGATGTCATTAAAGACTTTGACAAGAGCCGTCTCAGTGCTGTGGTGTGTTTGGAAACCCGACTGAAAGGTATCAAAACTGTTGTTTAGTGACAAGAAATGGTTGAGTTGTTGTCTTAGGAAGTACCACAGCACCGAGACTGCCCTCCTTAAAGTCACCAATGACCTTTTAATGTCTGCTGATGAAGGCATGTGCTCAGTCCTTGTACTCCTGGACCTTAGCGCT